>NW_020527976.1:0-93861 GCF_003368295.1 Carassius auratus
GTATCGAAATATAGTATATGCATTATATTTTCTGCTATATTCCCATATATTTTTGTTTCATAATATCATGTATGACAACTGTACAGGTTTTGTATCTTTGCTGATTAATCAACCCTGCATACTCTGAATCTATTTTTATGATGTACCTTAATTAATCCAGACCTTAATCACTAATTTTTTGAGAATCTGCTTATGAGGAAGATTTAAATTTTTCAAATAAATTTATAAACAAGTATAATTTGTTGAATTGTGGGGAAGTTTGCAGTTGCTTCAGTGATCTGATGCATGAATAGTTTTTGTTCAGTCCTGCAGTCTTTTGTGTAACAGTGACTCTCGTGCACAGTAATAAACAGCTGTGTCTTCAGTCTTCAGGCTTTTCACCTCTAAATGCAGCATGTTTTTGCTGGTGTCTGTGGTGATGGAGAACTGTCCCTGTAGAGACTGAGCATAATACACAGTTGAGCCTATATCTGTCCAATCCACTCCAGTGCTTTCCCTGGTTTCTGACGGATCCAGCCCATATAGTAGTCATTCACTGAGAATCCAGACACAGTGCAGGACAGAGTCACTGATTCTCCAGGCTTTTTCACCACAGAATCTGAGGAGGTCAAAGACTGACCACTAACAGCTGAAAAACATGCAAAAAATCATGTTAGATGGTATAGAAAAAAAATAAGTGACAACAATCTGGAGAAGTGAAATCATTCTCACCTGACATAATCATCAGCAGAACTCCATACTGTAACATTTCCATTATCAGCCAAAAACTGTCAAAGGAAAAGAAACTGCACTGCAGCAGAACACAAACACTGACTGAGGATCCAGTTTATAACACAGTCCTTTGAGAGACTGAGTGACTCTGACTAAATCATGACATTTGCATACACTGTATCTGTTTTACAAACACAACATGTGTGGAAACACTGGAACTGGGAAAATGTATTAAAAATATTTTTGATTAAATTATGATTTATCTGTAACTATATTCATACCTTGTTGTCTTTGAATCTGAATTTTTGCATTTCTCAGCAATATTATTATTTTTTTTGTATATTTTTTAATCGTTATTACTAATGATTTCAGGATATTTCAGTCTGTATAATGTATTATTGTTGTGGGTGGAGTAAATGTTTATTTTTTATGATTGGTGTTTTTTAGTTGTGAAAGCTGATATGAAGTCTGTGGACAGCTGTTGCTGATAGACTGATGCTTTGATGTGACATTTTGAGGCACGTCTAAAGGCTAGTGAGGATGAAGGATTGAGATATGGTGATTCCAGGCAGTTGTTGTTGTTACGGTTAGTTTTTCTACTGTACTTCATTGAAATCAGGATTAAAGTTGGCAACGGATACATCAACTGCTGCTTCAATGACTTTTTAACTCTGGTCCTGGAGATAACGGCCCCAGCCCCACGAGTGCCACTCGGAACCACGAAACACTGGACACGACGACGAAGGGCACTTACTCACCTCAGCATCGTTTACCTCACCTTGGGCACAATTGTTGTGAATAAATCCACCCTCCGGGGATTTATTTTGAGCTCTCCTTGTCGTGTGTTCCTTCCACCCATGACTATACATATATTTATTTTTGACATATTACATTAGTAATATATTGGTTTCATATTTACTTCTGAACAATCATGTGTCAGTGCATCACTGCAGGAATTCTACTGTCACCTGCTACCTGTGCCAGGAATGTTAATTGTACCAAACAGTTTTCAAGTGGAAATGCAACGGGAACTTCTCAACAGGATGTCATGAAAGCATGTATGCAGTTTAATTTGCTGCTTGTTATATTCAGATTTTGTACAGTACTGTAGTTGTATTTGTCAATGTGGTTTTCTTGTACAATAATACACAGCAGTGTCTTCATTCTTCATGTTATTAATCTGCAGATACATCTGTTTATTGCTGTTGTCTCTGGAGATGCTGAAACGTCCCTGAACAGACTGAGAGTATATATCATGTTTCATTGGAAAACTGATTAATAATGCTCAAAAATGATAAAAACTTCTCACAATCTCACTGCACTCATACAGATAAGACATGGTTTATAAGTGGAATTGTATAATACACTGTAATGAGTGAATATGTGTAGTTGTTACCTTTAATAATTATTTATACCTGATCTTGACCACAAAAATAACTTTTGTTGGTATAGTCATGTTAATATTGAGTTGAATAAAACCAGTTGAGCTGATGTTCATTTGTTTTAATGTGTTTAAACTTTTTTTGTACAGAGCGGTGGCTTGTTTAGTCACTGTGTGTATCTTGCACAGTAATACACGGCTGAGTCCTCAGTCTCAAAATTCTTCCCCTGTAGAAACACTGTGTTTTTGGACGTGTCCTGGGTGAAACTGATCTTGTTTTTGACTGAGTCTGTAGTTCAGTGCCACCACCATTACAAAGATATCCAAGCCATTCCAGTGCTTTTCCAGTGGGTTGACGGATCCAATTAATGCAATAGCTTGATTCTGAAATCCTGCAGGAGATGGAGAATGATTCTTGAGGTTTCACAACCATAGATGAAGGTTGAGTGAGCTCAACACAGAAAACACCACCTGAAAATAACAATGAAAGAATGTGTTATAAGTTATGCTTTAACTTCTGTTAACAGTTATGAAGCTTAGTTAAATGCTTTATAGTTTAAATGAGGCATCAGTGAAGCTCACAGGATGCAGCTGCTGCCAGCAGAAGCAGAGCTGATGAGAAGATCATGATTAAAAATATGAATTTTCTCCTTCCGTGCCACAGACACACTTCACTTTAGTACATGGAGCAAATAGAGAATTTGCATAAAGAAATTTTGTTTTCGAGATAAGAAACTTCAGTGCTTCAGTTTCTTTATTTAATTTAGTATCTGGAACAATTGCTTTCTGAAGAAAAGGGACAACATCAGTCTGTACACACAATGACAATAAATTAATTAATACATAAATAATGAGAGGACACCACTTTTCTTTAAGGTGTCAAATTATGATAATGTACAATAAATATATTCTTAATATACAGATACAATTTTGACGTCAAGATTTTGTCACAGCAGTTTACTAGAGAAAGCCCCAGATGTAGAACAATTACGGGATTGATCTTTATTGACTAGATGAGGCACAATCATGATGCTGGTGATTGAGGATAATCTTAACAGTAGGACAGGGCAGTCAATAGGAGAACAAGATGACAGACTTGGGCAAAGTCAGGCTGTAGAGTGGAGGAGATGGAGCAGCAGCAGACAATGACAACACAGCAGATGCAGTAGCAGCTTGAAGAACCAGAGGTTTGATAGTAAGAGCTGCAAGTGAAGCTGCACCAGTCGGACGACTCACTCCTTAGAACAGTAGCCAGGGAGGAACAGGATGTGACAAAGACTAACACAAGACACAAAGACAAACAAGAGAGAGCAACAGGAATAGACAAAACCAAAAATAAAAAGAGCTATGATTAGAGAAAAAAAAGTGAGTAAAAGTGAAAACTAGCAAAGTCAAAAAGACTAATCTGACAAAATTGACCCAATAAAATATAACACAGATCAAGTAGGCTTGGAAGGCACAGTAAAGCGATTAAACAAATTTAAATCACAGGCAAGGCTCCGGGGCAGGTTATGTTCTGAGTTATAGATCTCAAACTGAAGTTGGACCGATCAGAAAAAAAGAAAGAAAACAGAAGTCTGGCTTTAAAGATGATTTTATAATAGTCATTTTATAATTTATATTATTATTATTATTATTATTATATCATCATATTAATATTATTATTATTATTATCTATTACACAAAAGCAATTTTAGTTTATCAGTTATTATAAATCATTTTTTATAAATATTTATATATATACAGATTATGTAATACAAATAAGCTGTAGTATCAAAAGATTGTACTATTTAAAAAATAACAAATCTGATCTTATATGTTCGAGTCTCTATCACTATTTTTTTTCAAATATATAAACAAAGTTAACAAGTTTCACTTGTCACTTTCAATTGCACTGATAAAACAATATTATTTATTTTATTAGTCCTCCTTCATATTTCATATGATGTTTCATTTTGTCACATTCTTCAATATCTTAACGTTTAGCAAAACCTTTAACCTTTAGTTTTGACTCTTCTGGGTCTCTCTTGAGAAGTAAATCAAACTTGCTTTGTGTTGCAAGGCTCGCCAATCACAAGCCTTGGTTAAAGGTTTTCCTAAAGGTTAAGAGATTGAATAATAAGATACATTTAAATGCCTTTACAGTGAAAAAAAAAAACTTATTCATGAAAGAGGACAAAAAAAAGGAATTATCTTGCTTTATCAGTGCAGTCACAAGTGAAACCTGTTATATACATGATCAAAGCCTGAGTTTCAAAGAAAGTTGATGACCAGCATCATGGTACCAACAAAGCCAGATTGGAATGATTTGGTTTTGTCAACTCAAAACTAATCCTTTAACCCTGAATTTGTTCATCTACTATCATGGTACAGTAATGCTCACACACAAAAGGATACATACATACATACTAGACAAGAGGAGCACATGGGCAAACATTAAGTAAAGACAAAGCCATGCGCCCAGATAAGACACGTTAAAAAAGAAAGAATAGACATGATGATTGTCAGGTCAGGACCCTGACATTTGATGTTTTGATATGAAGGCCTTTAGAGATTCCTAATGGTCATTCAAGATACATGCATGTTTTTATTTTGTAGCCTTTTTTTTTCTTCTTTTATGAATAGTAGTTTATTTTAAACACTGCAATAGCAATTTGTAAAAATAAAATTGAAATGAACATCTTTATTTATCTATTGTTATAATCTAGGACTTATAATTTTGATGATTATCAACACAAAGTTATAAAGTGAAAGAACAGACACCTCTTGGTAATGAAACAGCATGAGCACAACTCATTTTTATGAAACAAATTAAAAACAAATTACGTGTAATACTTGGTAATGTATTAAATGCACATTTAAGCAGAACTGTGTTTCCTACTAGGCCACAGATGTGTAATCACGGTCGTGCCGATATTTGTGCCGAAAAAGTGTGATTTTAATTGCATACAAAAGTTTAATAAATAAGCTAATATCGAGTAACTTACTATTTAATTTTTGTCAGTAATGAGATTTGCTTTGTTTTTTGCCCTGTCACTGTCATCGAAGAACAGTCGAGCCTCTAAAAGTAAGCTGTTTTCTGAGGCGTGGACTTGAGTCATGTGAACTTGGACTCGAGTCAGACTCGAGTCATGAATTTGATGACTTCAGACTCGACTCGACAAAATGTACAAAGACTTGCAACTCGACTTGGACTTTAACATCAATGACTCGTGACTTCACTTGGACTTGCGCCTTTTGACTCGAGAAAACTTGCTACTTCCCATGAAAACCTGGGGCAAAAAAATTCACACGGCTGCACCGCTCTCAGTGTATCTGCATCTGTGGAAAAAAATGTGCATCACCTGTATGCATGCAGAGAGCACGCACATGCCTGCACGACATCCAATCACTGTAGTCCTACGTTGGTTTGATTCGACCAGGCATCTAAGCAGGCACATTGCAAGACAACCACTGAAGCGCAACAAGCAACAACGCGCCAGTTGCAAAATGACACCAAAGATAGTTTCGTTTGGCTATAAAAATTACGAGGTTAGTTGACAAAAAACGAGTTGCAATTTGCAAAACATGCTGGTCGAAGATTACAGACGGAGCTGCCACAACGTCCAACTTTGTTCGCCACCTGATGTTGCACAAAGAAAGGTAAGTTTTGAATGAATGCTAAGCACCTTATCGGATGTAGAGTACTGTATCAACGAGGACACGTCTCCCTTGCTGGTTCATGCTAACAAAAATAGGGATTTTTGAACCCGAATTATGAGGTACATGAGTGTAGCACACTCAGATGGAAAACCTCGCCAACATCATGTCAATGTCCGTTTTAAAGTGCCATTTCTACCTTGCTGCTTGGTCGGATAAACACAAATGTATATCTCAGCCTCTCCAACACACAAAAGACAAATACAGGCCATTGTTCTAGTGCAATATGCTGTTGAAATACAGGAATCTTTTGTGAAAATTTTTATTTTCTGTTTTTTACTGTATTTGATTAATGTCATTCAGGGGCGGATCTAGAAATATATTGATGGGGTGGTGAGAAGGGGGCAGGAATTTTTGAGGGGTGGCAACATATGGCAGACATATATTTACTGAATTTAGTCACAGTTATCACAGTTTGATGATAAATATATGTGCACACTACAAAAGGACACAGGCTATCATTTACAAAACTTAATCTCATGCAATCAATGTCTTGCATTTGAAACAGTTCATATAAGGAATAAGCTCCACCACTCTCATAAATGCATACAGTATATTAATACTTCTTTGTAAATTATTATTTGAAGTAACAAAACCATGGTTAATTTGTAGTTACCATTGGTACAAGAACGATGATTTGTGGTGTTATTGTTAAAACCATGGGTAATTGTCGTAAGGGAACCTGAAAGAAAAAAAAAAAAAAAAAAAAAAACTTTCACAGGAATGTGCCTGAAAGTGATAAACAGCCTCGTTTTTACCTAAATTATTTATACTTTATTTTAATATATATTAAAAATGTATAAAGTGTGCAGGGGCAGATCTACCGGGGTGGCATAGGGTGGCAGCAAGTGGCAGCAACGAATTAAAGGTTATGGCCAATTTGAACATTTACGAGCGCGAATCTTTCGTTATTCGTGATCCCGCTCCGAACTCTCGAACTGATTCAAATGATTTGCGAACCCGCTACGAACTCTGACATATATTCAGATATAAATGTAATTTAAAAAATACATTAATAATTTCAGATTTTCAAGTATATACATCAATATATCAATACTGTTGACGGTGTCCATTATCAGTAGGCTTTATATTTATGCTCATCATGAAGTATAGATATTGTTGTCATGAAGACAAGACCCTGGTCTGTCGGAGGCCTCCCTCTATGTCACCTACAGCAGCAGCAGCAATTCTGGTGTGTAAAGACCATAGACTGGATAAAAACACAGAAAACGTGAAGCAGCCGCCACACAGCAGAACCGCCACGCGGTTGAATCGTGGAAATGGAATTTGCTGTATACTGCAGAACGTCATGGATTTCGGCCATATTTGAATGAATAAATCAAAAGTAGAGCATTTAATGAAATCTCGATATGGACTAGTGTCTGCTATATTAAAGGTGTTCAGTACCGTCGCTCCCTAAACGCAGAGTACGCAGTCTGCGTAGAGCACCAACTCCCAGAGGGGACACCATCTACTGTCTATGGGCACCATCCCAGTTGCTCCAAAAAAAACTTCCTCCATTCTCCCTCGCACTTGTGGGTATTAAGGGTGGAAGAGAGCACTGTTAATTCTGTTCATTCTCCTTTCTTTTTACAAACATGCAAACACAAGAATATCATTTGCGAAGAAGCTACATTAAGGCTGCTGCTCAAACTTATTCAAAAATATATATATATATTTTTTTTTATAATTTCTAAATTGGACTGTCTGTTTCTTGGATAAAAGAAAACAAACATTCAGTGAGCGATGTCCGAAAGCTTGACAAGAGCACCACCTCTTGGAAAGGAACAGTACATCTGGAGCATCAGTGAACTCATTCACTGTGACTCTCTAGCGCAGTAATACACAGCAGTGTCTTCAGTCTTGAGGCTGTTCATCTGTAGATACAGTTGACTGCTGGAATCATCTCTGGACACTGTGAACCTGCCCTGAACTGACTGGGAATAGGAGATTGGAGAACTGGACGTGCCGATGTATGCAATCCATTCAAGTCCTTTACCAGCTGCCTGTCTCACTACAGCTGCCCAGTAGCTGCTGAAAGTAAATCCAGAGGCAGTACAGACCAGACGAAAAGATTCACCTGGTCTCTTTACCACAGCTTCAGACTGAGTGAAGGTCTGACAATGAATATCTGTGGAAAAGAGATAAATATAATAAACTGAGAAGTCAGCGAAATGTAAAACTATAAAGACGAAAACCCAATAGTGAGCTAGTTAAATGTATGCATTGATAAATCATTAATATTAAGAATTAGTTACAGACCGTGTAAAAATAATAATAACAGGAGTAAATTAATCATTGTTGTCATAGCTGATTTATGCTCTTCTACAAGAATCATAGTCAGTGAACACGCTTATGGCACAATGCAGCTTATGGGAATTATACACAACAGTTTTGCATGAACTCCTCCTCCAATCTGTGATTTTTTTTTTTTTCTACCACACACACACACACACAAAAGAAGTTAATGATAACAGAAGTTTTGAACATGACTAATAATAACACATCCTTTCATTGTTATTTTCAGGTGGTGTTTTCTGTGTTGAGCTCACTCAACCTTCATCTATGGTTGTGAAACCTCAAGAATCATTCTCCATCTCCTGCAGGATTTCAGAATCAAGCTACTGCATTCACTGGATCCGTCAACCCACTGGAAAAGCACTGGAATGGCTCGGATATCTTTGTGATGGTGGTGGCACTAACATTAAGGACTCATAAAAATAAATAAAATAAAGCTGAAAACACATCCATTCAGAAATCTCCATTGTGTGTTGCTCAGAGACGCAACTACATTGGTTGGTGGTACAAAAACAGACAAAGTAACAGGCCTCTGAAGTGTAAGTAATAATTAATGATGTGTTTACTGAACTATGCTGGTTCCCTCAGTGGAAATTCTATCACAGAAATAGCTCAGTCTGTGGAATAAACAATGTGTTCCAATGCTTAATTTAAACATCTAATCTAACCTTGTGTATGTTATCATATAAAACTACCAGCTCTACTTTTGTATGGTATTGTGGCTGCAGTTAATAAAAGGGCAAGGAAAGTAGTTCACACAGTTTTCACACCACAAAGGCAGAGTTGATGGAAACTGACAGCACACATTCAGGACAATATCAAAGAACAGAAACATGCAGTAACACACAACAGAAGCAGCAGCTTATGAATGACTTGCTGATTAATATTTGTGAACATAATGCAACATCAACACATGTATGAGAATCCCTCTCTGGATTCTGGCAGGGAAACTGTGGCAGTTGAAATGAACAATTTCTCACAGGCAGATAATGAAGTTTTACCTGAAGTTGTCTATGTGAGGGTAAAACTGAAAGGAAAAGATTACATGTGCTGCTCTGTGTTCAACATCATGTTTTGCAACTGTTTGTTTCTGGGTTTTGCTGCATTGATTTGTTCATTAAAGGTAAATGAGATGGATGTTTCTTCTTTTCATAAGTAAAATTTGGATTAGAAACCTTTTCTAAAATGATATTATAGTCATCAAGGTCACATAATTTGCTTCTGCTATCACTTGCTGAGAAGACATAAGAATATAGCAATTTCATGATTGTATTGTCTTCTATTTATGTTTGAATGATCATGTTATTAGCCTTAACATAATTTATTTTAGTGGTTTCTATATGCGTTGTAGTTACAGAATGTAAATAAGTCTTATGAAACTATACATGCATATTCACTTATTTTTTTAGAGACAATAACGAAACGCAGGTGTTTCCTGAGGGTCACACATCAGTAAATATGTGTCTCTCTCTCTTTTATTAATTTATTTTTTATTTATTTTTAGACACTCCCTTGGTCTCCAATACACTCTACACAATTACAGTTTGTTTCATAGTCCATGAATACAGATCATGCATCACTGTCAATTTTTTCATGATCTCTTCAGAATAACTGATGTAGTCATGATGAAGTCCCATCAGCATGTGACATCTTCTACATCATCCAGAGCAGTGTCCTCCTTTAAAACCACTGCTGTGTCAGTTTAGAGGAAAGGACGTTCTCATCTTTGACCAGTTTTCCTCCCAGTCACCACCTGCTCTTCATCAGTGGCCTAAAAAGAGAAACACATTTGGAAAATGAAAACATTTAATTAAACTATCCATTTTCAGATAGAGGTGTATTAACATCCTTAAGGACAGGTAAATAACTGGTTTTATGTTTAATGTCTCTGTCCACAGTGCTCTAAAATCCTATAATGGCAGCACTAGTGAGAGGGCATTAGATATTGTTTGAATAAATATATTACTTTCAGAAATCTTCTTTACTGAAACATGAAAACAGACATGATATTCACATACATCACAAATGTTCATGTACGTGGAGGGCTGCTCTTCAAACGGTTAGTTCACCAAATAATAAAAATGGTCATAATTTACTCTCCACATGTTGTTTCAGACTCATACAAATTCTGCAAATTTTTGGAACACAAATACACATTTGTAATATTCCCTTAATTTGGTCCTTCATTGCTAGTCTGGGAGACCAGTATTTTATTTTGAACATACATGTTTGCTATCATATAATTTAAGATTTATTCATAAACAAATATCGGAATGGATTACTTCTACAATAACTCTCTATTTACGAGGCTTGAAAATCCTGATTATCTATACTATAAATGGATTAACAAAAAAATGAGAAAATTAAAAATATATTCATTTTTGTTGTAAAGACAGAGAAAGGTCATATTGGTTTGGAATGACATGAAGGCAAGTAAATGATTTTTGTGTGAACTTTAAGAACGAAGCCCAAGAATGATGACTCTCCAAATCAAACAACTCCATAGTTGGTTTGAGTTTTGCAATGAACAACACAGACATCGATGGTTTTAATAAAATGAGCACTTAATCACACTGTTGTTGCATCAAAATGTGAAGTAAACCAGCAGGAGACAACAGAAACATTTATTTTATAGACTTACATAAAATCTCAAAAGAATGATGCTCTCCCATATCTCTGGCTTTCAGCATCTACAAAAACAAAAAACAATCATTATTTTACTCTTGAGTAAAAAAAAAAAACCTGATAACTGATAAAATGACATTATGAAGTTTACTTGCCTTAAACTGTCTTTCCCTCTCTTCTGAAGAAGCTGAGAAAACCACCTCTTCACACAAGCAGACTTTTGTGTCCTTAACTCCACAGTTACTTTCAGTTCTGCAAAGAAAAAAAATAACTTGACAGAATTCTGAAGTTTATGACAAATATGACATAAGACATTCATGGACAGTATATTAAAAGTACCTCTTCCATTTATTAATGTTAAAGAAGACCTCAGTTTCTGAGGCGAAAACCGCATCCACGTATATTTCTATATAACGTCAAGCTCTTTTGTTTCCACCATACAACCGGATAAACAATAAACGATAACTTAACATTTTGAATCTTTAACGTTACTTACCATAATGTCTTTCATTCGCTTCTCACTTCTTTCACGCTGAGAAAATGGCGGCTGCTCACATGGAGACGTACGATCTTAACGTGACGTCCGTGCTCTCCTTCACATCTGCGTTCCCCAGCGCCGCTGGGTTATAAGTGAGACCAATTTTCAACGCAAACTTGGGTTAAAACAACCCGATGTCCCACACAGCGGTCTCAACCCAGCATTTGGGTTGAAAAAACAACCCAGCATTTTCTAGAGTATAGAATGTGTATGAGAATGGATCAACAAATAAACAATATTTACTCTTGAGACATTTAAAGATGAAGTATAGGCTACGGAAGGACAAATATCCAAACTTTTTCAGACTATTGCAGTTTGTACTCAAGCTGTCCATGGTTCGTCTACATCGGAAAGTTTCTCAGTGATGAGGAGAATCTGGCTTTGATCTTCAGTGGCACAGAATGGATCCTCAGATCTTTCTTTACTGCACATAGAGAATGATTTTACCAAAAAAATATCAGAAGAGAAACGATAGTAAAAGAAAGACACAGAGGCCATCTATCAGTCTTTTGCATGCCAAAGTAAATTCAAAGTCAAATCTCTCCAATCGCCACCTTTCTCCTATTAGAAACGGGACATATATATATATATATATATATATATATATATATATATATATATACGTGACACTACTGCTCGGTAAGTATGC
Source organism: Carassius auratus (assembly GCF_003368295.1). Classification (NCBI taxonomy): domain Eukaryota; kingdom Metazoa; phylum Chordata; class Actinopteri; order Cypriniformes; family Cyprinidae; genus Carassius; species Carassius auratus. Next base: position 11,902 of record NW_020527976.1, read on the forward strand.
TCAATGGCTCGCAAGGCTCAAACTGCTTACGAGAGCCATTGCTCGCTCAGGAACTATCAGACGGCGAATCTCCATAGGATGCGTTTAATCAGGTTTTGGCAGGGTTCCCACAGAGTATCTCATCAGATTTCAGTCTCGAACTTAAGAGAATTTGCCGTGTTGTTTGTCAAGCAACAGACTGAATTGATATGAGCAAGCTCTTGATATAGACACTTCGCACGCAATTCAACGTCAGAGTGAACTAATACGACCGACTCACAACTTTACACGAGATCTGCTCCCCGCTGGAAGAAGCCATATATCAACAAAATCAAAGCATCCACGAACAACTGGCAATTTCAACTTTAATTAATCTCTGGACGTCTTCACGAAGCTAAGCAAAGTTATTTCATTTGTACTGCCTAGTGCTATTTTGGCGAATATGCTTCAGACATTGCTTATTGTAAAAGCTATTGTTCAGTTACGTTGCGAGGCATGTTATCATATTACCACACCAGTAACAGTTAAATATACCCATGAGCCTCGTTACTCTGTGGTCAAGGCTGTCGATATTAACGGTTGCTGCTCAGGCTCATTTATTGGGGATACTTTCATCAAACTTATCCAACTACTCCCAACACACTTGGTTTAATCAGTGATCTGCTGTTGCTCAAACTAGTGTATCGATCAAGTGCTGAATACTACATGTACAGATCGCCATTTTGCTCGTATCAATGCTAAAACGTATCCGAAAAAGGCTTATGCTATTGCCTAAATTAAAGTCTGACCATATGATATATGTCATATGACATACATAACATAAATAAATAAATAAGTTATTCATAAAAGTTTTATAATTATTTTTTAAATTATTTTTTATTTTTCATTTAGTACATTTAAAACACCTCAGATTGGACTTATGTTACTTTAGAGCTTGCATATCTGCCACCTTTCTCATGAATAGTTTTTGAACAGGTGCTTGTATCTGTGCTTCCACTGTGTCTCTTGCACAGTAATACACTGCAGTGTCTTCAGTCTTTAACTGACTCATGTGCAGATAGAGATTAGAGCTGTCCTTAGATGCTGTGAATCTGCCCTGAACTGACTGAGCTGAGTTCTTATTAGAATCTGAATAATAATAAATAATCCATTCCAGTCCTTTTCCAGGTGCCTGACGGATCCAGTGCATGTAAGTGCTACTAACAGTAAACCCACTGCAGGCACAGGTCAGTTTGTAGGAAGCACCTGGAGACACAACTACTGACTGTTCAGACTGTGTGAGCACAACCTGACAGTCAATACCTGCAGATAAACACAACATTTAGATTTATGAATATTAATATTGACATTAAAAACTGTTTGTTTATTCAGGGGATTCACTTACAAGACACAGCAGCCAGCAACAGCAAGAGAAATGAAGTGAACATGGTTTATCTGAAGGCTGATCTGGTGATGAGTCCTGCACTCCACCGTGTAGCTGTTTAAATATGAAACAGACATCAGTTCATTTGCATCGAACCCCAGAATAGTGGAATCACTGGAGCTTGAGACTATTGAGGTTCATTGTATATTAAAATAATATTGTACTTCAGTAAATAAATGTAAAATTTTTGCAGCAGGCATGTGCGTAGGCTACAACCCCTCAGTTCCATCAAATAGACATGGCATTGTGTTTTGTTCATGAGAAAGTAGGTAAAGGTCTTTAATAAAGCTGTAGAGCTTAAATGAGTTGTAGTAGAACAGTAAACACAGATCAGCACTTTTCCCATATCAGGTTGTTGTTGTTGATGCACTTCTTGTTGTGAAACCATGCTGATCCTGGATAAATAAATACATAATTCAAATATTGAAAATATGTGATAGTTTACTTGTGTATTAAAATTTTTTAAATTTTATATTCGGCAGCACAGTTATTTAGATGTACAAGTAATAAAATGTAATACTGTGCGTGTATAAATATAATTAAACTGATTTATGCTATATGTGTTCACTTTATATACATATGTACATATACATGTAAATATGTAATTTGTCTTTTCTTTCTATTGAGTATTTAAACATGAAAAAATCTGATAAAAGTTTAGTGTTCAGCTTTAAACCCTATCAAGCATTAACTTACACAAATTATTTGTTTTTATAAAGCTATTACATATAAAAAATGTAGTGAAGTTTTTGTCTTTATTGTGATGTGTTATGTATCAAGTAATATGCATTATATTTTCTGCTATATTCCCATATATTTTTGCCTCATAATATCATATATGACAACTGTACAGGTTTTGTATCTTTGCTGATTAATCAACCCTGCATACTCTGAATCTATTTTTATGTTGTACCTTAATTAATCCAGACCTTATTCACTAATTTATTTGAGAATCTGCTTATGAGGAAGATTTTTTTTTTTTTTTTTTTTTTTATAAATGTATAAACAAGTATAAATTTGTTGAATTGTGGGGAAGTTTGCAGTTGTTTCAGTGATCTGATGCATGAATAGTTTTTGTTCAGGTCCTGCAGTCTTTTGTGTAACAGTGAGTGTCTTGCACAGTAATAAACAGCTGTGTCTTCAGTCTTCAGGCTTTTCACCTCTAAATGCAGCATGTTTTTGCTGGTGTCTGTGGTGATGGAGAACTGTCCCTGTAGAGACTGAGCATAATACACAGTTGAGCCATGTCTTTGCCCAATCCACTCCAGTGCTTTCCCTGGTTTCTGACGGATCCAGCCCATATAGTAGTCATTCATTGAGAATCCAGACACAGTGCAGGACAGAGTCACTGATTCTCCAGGCTTTTTCACCACAGAATCTGAGGAGGTCAAAGACTGACCACTAACAGCTGAAAAACATGCAAAAAATAAAAATAAAAAATCATGTTAGATGGTATAGAAAAAAAATAAGTGACAACAATCTGGAGAAGTGAAATCATTCTCACCTGACATAATCATCAGCAGAACTCCATACTGTAACATTTCCATCATCAGCCAAAAACAGTCAAAGGAAAAGAAACTGCACTGCAGCAGAACACAAACACTGACTGAGGATCCAGTTTATAACACAGTCCTTTGAGAGATTGAGTGACTCTGACTAAATCATGACATTTGCATACACTGTATCTGTTTTACAAACACAACATGTGTGGAAACACTGGAACTGGGAAAATGTATTAAAATATTTTTGATTAAATTATGATTCATCTGTAACTATATTCGTACCTTGTTGTCTTTGAATCTGAATTTTTGCATTTCTCAGCAATATTATTATTATTTTTGTATTTTTTTTTAATCGTTATTACTAATGATAGTGGATATTTCAGTCTGTATAATGTATTATTGATGTGGGTGGAGTAAATGTTGTATTTTTTATGATTGGTGTTTTTTTAGTTGTGAAAGCTGATAAGAAGTCTGTGGACAGCTGTTGCTGATAGACTGATGCTTTGATGTGACATTTTGAGGCACGTCTAAAGGCTAGTGAGGATGAAGGATTGAGATATGGTGATTCCAGGCAGTTGTTGTTGTTACGGTTAGTTTTTCTACTGTACTTCATTGAAATCAGGATTAAAGTTTGCAACGGATTCATCATTGCTGCTTCAATGACTTTTTAACTCTGGTCCTGGAGATAACCCCCGACCCCTGCACATTTTGAATGTCTCCTTTCTCTCAGACACCCATGTCTGGTTTTGGCGTCTCTACTAAAGAGATTATAACCTGTTTGTTTGTGGAGATAGCTACAAATTGAGCAGTGTTTGGAGACTCCAGCTCAGGAATAGCTTGACAGTTGTGCTTGGGACATCCAGACCAAGCCAGTCAATTTAGACAATCACACTTTTAAACTCATGTTAGCTTTTCTTTACTGAACTCACAAATTCAGTTTTTGTGTACCATTCAAGTGATTTCACTATAATTACATAGATCAGCATGTAAGGTTATCATGGCAACTACATCACACACTAATTACTTGTAAGGTAATCTATTGTAATGCTAGCAATAAACACACTGAAAATAATGCACTATAACCGTGTTTGTCAACACAACCTCAAATTAGTCTTTTATAAAGCAAATCAAGGATTGAATTACTCGCCCACTACTTTAAAATATTCATCTTTGGAAAATGTTTCATAATATAATATAATTATAATAATATAAGTTAATGCAGTGGAAATGGATGAGGAACACCTGCACGCGCTCGTCATGGGCTGATCGGCCCCAGCTGCGGTTCATTTGACGATGGCCTTCTTCACTTCTTTCCAGAAACCAGTGGATACACGATAAGCCCCTCCAAGAGTGCCACTCGGAACCACGAAACACTGGACATGATGACGAAGGGCACTTACTCACCTCAGCATCGTTTACCTCACCTTGAGCATAATCGTTGTTAATAATCCCACCCCCTAGGGTATTTATTTTGAGCTCTCCTTGTCGTGTGTTCCTTCCACCCGTGACACCATCTATATATATATATATATATATATTGTGACGAGTCAGCTGCCTCCTCCCTGATTATCGCCGGCACCCCGTCCTAAATCGCCGCCCTTCACCAGGCTCCCGACTGGAGTGGGTGTGTGAGAGGAGGGGCGCTGGACGAGTCAGGGCTGGCGGCGTGTGATGGGGCACACCTGAAGGAAGTGGAGCCTCATTACCGCCGCTGTTTAAAAGCCCAACGCGCCTCTCCTCAGGGGACCGGTCTCTTCCCCGTGCATGCACGCTGGTGTCCTCGTGGGTCCAGGAAGGGTGCGTTGAGGGACTCCCGCGCCACCAAGACGTGAGCTGCCGGACCCGCGATCCGGATGGGAACCGCACCCGTATACACGGCCGACGGGCCAGGATGCCGGGCCGTCCATCCCCTACCAGCGCCGCGGCCAAAGAGAGAGACGCGGCCGCTAGGAGAAGCCGCCGCCCCTCGCGCCCCGGACCTAGGAGGGGAGCGCGTGCGGCCGCCGGACTCCGCCCCTTGCCTGGACCCTTCCTCGGTGAACACTGCCCGACCCACACAAACCCCACAGCACAACGAGGACACCAGATCCCCTGCTATTTTGGACACTTTCCCCCTTTGGCCACTTTTATTCCCTTTGTTTTATGATTTCTGTTAATAAAAGCCTCTCCGAGGCCTGACGCCACGCCCACTGTGTCTGTCTTGTGCTCCTCCCGTGACACTGGTGGAGAATGCGGGCAGGCGGAGCCTAGACAGCGCAGATGGGAAACGTCTGGTGACGTCACCCCCTCTCGCTTGCAAACGTTCGTGAGAACCCAGACTGGGACGGAGGAAAACTGGGGACAGCCTCCCAGCCACACAAGGGGTAAGTGACTTTTCCATTGTCATTTTACCCTGTGGTTGGTTGAGGCTGTCACTAAAACCCGGTTTCTCTGTCCCTGTTCTGGTGCGCTGCGAGAGGGAGGACCGCCCGGAGAGGAAGCCCCGCCCACTCCGACCGTTTGGAGCCTGGTTGAGGATGGTAGCACTCCCGTGTGGGTGGCGCCCTGATGACGGGGATGTCGCTTGGGAGGGGGAATGTGACGAGTCAGCTGCCTCCTCCCTGATTATCGCCGGCACCCCGTCCTAAATCGCCGCCCTTCACCAGGCTCCCGACTGGAGTGGGTGTGTGAGAGGAGGGGCGCTGGACGAGTCAGGGCTGGCGGCGTGTGATGGGGCACACCTGAAGGAAGTGGAGCCTCATTACCGCCGCTGTTTAAAAGCCCAACGCGCCTCTCCTCAGGGGACCGGTCTCTTCCCCGTGCATGCACGCTGGTGTCCTCGTGGGTCCAGGAAGGGTGCGTTGAGGGACTCCCGCGCCACCAAGACGTGAGCTGCCGGACCCGCGATCCGGATGGGAACCGCACCCGTATACACGGCCGACGGGCCAGGATGCCGGGCCGTCCATCCCCTACCAGCGCCGCGGCCAAAGAGAGAGACGCGGCCGCTAGGAGAAGCCGCCGCCCCTCGCGCCCCGGACCTAGGAGGGGAGCGCGTGCGGCCGCCGGACTCCGCCCCTTGCCTGGACCCTTCCTCGGTGAACACTGCCCGACCCACACAAACCCCACAGCACAACGAGGACACCAGATCCCCTGCTATTTTGGACACTTTCCCCCTTTGGCCACTTTTATTCCCTTTGTTTTATGATTTCTGTTAATAAAAGCCTCTCCGAGGCCTGACGCCACGCCCACTGTGTCTGTCTTGTGCTCCTCCCGTGACAATATATATATATATATATATATATATATATATATATATATATATATATATATATATATATATATATATATATATATATATATATATATATATAATTATTATTATTTATTTTTATTTTTTTGACAGTATTACATTAGTAATATATTGGTTTCATATTTACTTCTGAACAATCATGTGTCAGTGCATCACTGCAGGAATTCTACTGTCACCTGCTACCTGTGCCAGGAATGTTAATTGTACCAAACAGTTTTCAAGTGGAAATGCAACGGGAACTTCTCAACAGGATGTCATGAAAGCATGTATGCAGTTTAATTTGCTGCTTGTTATATTCAGATTCTGTACAGTACTGTAGTTGTATTTGTCAATGTGGTTTTCTTGCACAATAATAAACTGCAGTGTCTTCATTCTTCATGTTATTAATCTGCAGATACATCTGTTTATTGCTGTTGTCTCTGAAGATGCTGAAACGTCCCTGAACAGAATGAGAGTATATATCATGTTTCATTGGAAAACTGTTTAATAATGCTCAAAAATGATAAAAACTTCTCACAATCTCACTGCACTCATACAGATAAGACATGGTCTATAAGTGGAATTGTATAATACACTGTAATGAGTGAATATGTGCAGTTGTTACCTTTAATAATTATTTATACCTGATCTTGACCACAAAAATAACTTTTGTTGGTATAGTCATGTTAATATTGAGTTGAATAAAACCATTTGAGCTGATGTTCATTTGTTTAATGTGTTTAAACTTTTTTTGTACAGAGCGGTGGCTTGTTTAGTCACTGTGTGTATCTTGCACAGTAATACACGGCTGAGTCCTCAGTCTCAAAATTCTTCCCCTGTAGAAACACTGTGTTTTTGGACGTGTCCTGGGTGAAACTGATCTTGTTTTTGACTGAGTCTGTAGTTTCAGTGCTACCACCACTACAAAGATATCCAAGCCATTCCAGTGCTTTTCCAGTGGGTTGACGGATCCAATTAATGCAATAGCTTGATTCTGAAATCCTGCAGGAGATGGAGAATGATTCTTGAGGTTTCACAACCATAGATGAAGGTTGAGTGAGCTCAACACAGAAAACACCACCTGAAAATAACAATGAAAGAATGTGTTATAAGTTATGCTTTGACTTCTGTTAACAGTTATGAAGCTTAGTTAAATGCTTTATAGTTTAAATGAGGCATCAGTGAAGCTCACAGGATGCAGCTGCTGCCAGCAGAAGCAGAGCTGATGAGAAGATCATGATTAAAAATATGAATTTCTCCTTCCGTGCCCCAGACACACTTCACTTTAGTACATGGAGCAAATAGAGAATTTGCATAAAGAAATTTTGTTTTCTGAGATAAGAAACTTCAGTGCTTCAGTTTCTTTATTTAATTTAGTGTCTGGAACAATTGCTTTCTGAAGAAAAGGGACAATATCAGTCTGTACACACAATTACAATAAATTAATGAATACATAAATAATGAGAGGACACTTTTCTTTAAGGTGTCAAATTATGATAGATGTACAATAAATATATTCTTAATATACAGATACAATTTTGACGTCAAGATTTTGTCACAGCAGTTTACTAGAGAAAGCCCCAGGTGTAGAACAATTACGGGATTGGTCTTTATTGACTAGACGAGGCACAATCATGATGCTGGTGATTGAGGATAATCTTAACAGTAGGACAGGGCAGTCAATAGGAGAACAAGATGACAGACTTGGGCAAAGTCAGGCTGTAGAGTGGAGGAGATGGAGCAGGAGCAGACAATGACAACACAGCAGATGCAGTAGCAGCTTGAAGAACCAGAGGCTTGATAGTAAGAGCTGCAACTGAAGCTGCACCGGTCGGACGACTCACTCCTTAGAACATTAGCCAGGGAGGAACAGGATGTGACAAAGACTAACACAAGACACAAAGACAACAAGAGAGAGCAACAGGAATAGACAAAACCAAAATAAAAAGAGCTATGATTAGAGAAAAAAAAAGTGAGTAAAAGTGAAAACTAGCAAAGTCAAAAAGACTAATCTGGCAAAACTGACCCACTAAAATATAACACAGATCAAGTAGGCTTGGAAGGCACAGTAAAGCGATTAAACAAACTTAAATCACAGGCAAGGCTCCGAAGACCTGGGGTCTGTACCATGATGCTAGATTAGCTGACTAGACAGGTACATTTCAGGTTAGTTTGCACCAATCCTGGGTTTTAGGTACCACATAAGTGGCTTGGCTTTTAGCGGCATTCATTGCAAGTAACTTACACTCCACGGCTAAACTGCTCCGGGGCAGGTTATGTTCTGAGTTAGAGATTTCAAACTGAAGTTGGACCGATCAGAAAAAAAGAAAGAAAATAGAAGTCTGGCTTTAAAGATGATTTTATAATAGTCATTTTATTATTATTATTATTATTATTATTATTATTATTATTATTATCTATTACACAAAAGCAATTTTAGTTTATCAGTTATTATAAATCATTTTTATAAATATTTATATATATACAGATTATGTAATACAAATAAGCTGTAGTATCAAAATATTGCACTATTTAAACAATAACAAATCTGATCTTATATGTTCGAGTCTCTATCACTATTTGTTTTCAAATGTATAAACAAAGTTAACAAGTTTCACTTGTCACTGATAGAGCAATATTATTTAGAGCAATATTATTTATTTTATTAGTCCTCCTTCATATTTCATATGATGTTTCATTTTGTCACATTCTTCAATATCTTAACGTTTAGCAAAACCTTTAACCTTTAGTTTTGACTCTTGCTGGGTCTCTCTTGAGAAGTAAATCAAACTTGCTTTGTGTTGCAAGGCTCGCCAATCACAAGCCTTGGTTAAAGGTTTTCCTAAAGGCTAAGAGATTGAGTAATAAGATACATTTAAATGCCTTTACAGTGAGAAAAAAAATACTTATTCATGAAAGAGGACAAATAAAAGGAATTATCTTGCTTTATCAGTGCAGTCACAAGTGAAACCTGTTTTATACAGGATCAAAGCCTGAGTTCACAAAGAAAGTTGATGACCAGCATCATGGTACCAACAAAGCCAGATTGGAATGATTTGGTTTTGTCAACTCAAAACTAATCCTTTAACCCTGAATTTGTTCATCTACTATCATGGTATAGTAATGCTCACACACAAAGGATACATACATACATACTAGACAAGAGGAGCACATGGCAAACATGAACAAAGACAAAGCCATGCGATCAGATAAGACAAGTTAAAAAAGAAAGAATAGACATGATGATTGTCAGGTCAGGACCCTGACATTTGGGGCCCTATCTTGCACCCAGCGCAATTGACTTTGTACACCGACGCATGTGTCATTCCTATTTTGCACCCGCGCAAAGCGCGCTTTTCCCTCCACAGAAGCACGTCGCTAAACTAGCGAATGAACTTGCGCTCCCTGGGCGGTTCAGCGCAAAAAAGGAGGCGTGTTCCGGCGCAAACAATCCCTGGTGCTATTTTGATGTTCCATTAAACAATTGCGCCACTGACCAGAAAAAACCTAGTCTAAAGTCAGTGGCGCGTTGCGCGTTGTTCATTCTGCTATTTTAAGGGTGCATGCTTGACCATAATGTATAGCGTGCACAACGCGCATACACTTTGTTCATGTAATCTACACAGATGCAACAGTTATTTTTGCAATTCATAAATTGTTACACTTACAAAAAATATTAACACATGAGATGACGGAAATCATTGTGGTGTGCCACGAAGATGTGAAAAAATAGGCATAAATCTAGCTTAAAAATTATTCAGGCTAATTGTAGTAATTAAGGATCAGACCTGTTTGAGGTCATATATGTATAAGGACATCTGACAAATTGGTTTGTCCGTCAAGAACCAGGAAAAAAAAAATCGATGAAACAATTGTGGCTATTTCCTCCCACGCCTGTTTAACCGACGCTATTTTGGGTGGGTTTCTCCCATCCCCATACAACACAACTTCTCTGTCTTTCACTGCTCTTACAAGAACATCAGTCTCCTCGGCTGTGAACCGCTCCTGGCGTGCGCCTGGTAAATACGCCATAATAATAGCAATCCATAATGGAACTTGCGCACCTGCTTTTAAAGGGAATGTTGGATGACGCTCTGATTGGTTTATTTCACGTTACGCCCAAACCACACCTATGAATAATGAAGCTGCTTCAGACCAACCCACTTTAGATTTGCGCCGGGCGCAAGAGCCATTTATCCCGCCGGGAAAATAGCAACAGCGCCGAGACCCGCCCACAAAGTTACTTGCGCTTCGCGCTTTGACACTTGCGTTTCAGATCGTTAAAATAGGGCCCTTGATGTTTTGATATGAAGGCCTTTAGAGATTCCTAATGGTCATTCAAGATACATGCATGTTTTTATTTTGTAGCCTTTCTTTTTTTTTCTTTTTATGAATAGTAGTTTATTTTAAACACTGCAATAGCAATTTGTAAAATAAAATTGAATGAACATCTTTATTTATCTATTGTATAATCTAGGACTTATAATTTGATGATTATCAACACAAAGTTATAAAGTGAAAGAACAGACACCTCTTGGTAATGAAACAGCATGAGCACAACTCATTTTTATGAAACAAATTAAAAACAAATTACGTGTAATACTTGCTAATGTATTAAATGCACATTTAAGCAGAACTGTGTTTCCTACTAGGCCACAGATGTGTAATCACGGTCGTGCCGATATTTGTGCCGAGAAAGTGTGATTTTAATTGCATACAAAAGTTTAATAAATAAGCTAATACTGAATAACTTACTATTTAATTTTGTCAGTAATGAGATTTGCTTTGTTTTTGCCCTGTCACTGTCATCGAAGAACAGTCGAGCCTCTAAAAGTAGCTGTTTTCTGAGGCGTGGACTTGAGTCATGTGACTTGGACTCGAGTCAGACTCGAGTCATGAATTTGATGACTTCAGACTCGACTCGACAAAATGTACAAAGACTTGCAACTCGACTTGGACTTTAACATCAATGACTCGTGACTTCACTTGGACTTGCGCCTTTTGACTCGAGAAAACTTGCTAGTTCCCATGAAAACCTGGGGCAAAAAAATTCACACGGCCGAGCCACTCTCCGTGTATCTGCATCTGTGGAAAAAAATGTGCATCACCTGTATGCATGCAGAGAGCACGCACGATGCCTGCACGACATCCAATCACTGTAGTCCTACGTTGGTTTGATTCGACAGCATCTAAGCAGGCACATTGCAAGACAACCACTGAAGCGCAACAAGCAACAACGCGCCATTTGGCAAAATGACACCAAAGATAGTTTCGTTTGGCTATAAAAATTACGAGGTAGTTGACAAAAACCGAGTTGCAATTTGCAAAACATGCTGGTCGAAGATTACAGACGGAGCTGCCACAACGTCCAACTTTGTTCGCCACCTGAAGTTGCACAAAGAAAGGTAAGTTTTGAATGAATGCTAAGCACCTTATCGGATGTAGAGTACTGTATCAACGAGACACGTCTCCCTTGCTGGTTCATGCTAACAAAAATAGGGATTTTTGAACCCGAATTATGAGGTAAATGAGTGTAGCACACTCAGATGGAAAACCTCGCCAACATCATGTCAATGTCCGTTTTAAAGTGCCATTTCTACCTTGCTGCTGGTCGGATAAACACAAATGTATATCTCAGCCTCTCCAACACACAAAAGACAAAAACAGGCCATTCTTCTAGTGCAATATGCTGTTGAAATACAGGAATCTTTTGTGAAAATTTTTATTTTCTGTTTTTTACTGTATTTGATTAATGTCATTCAGGGGCGGATCTAGAAATATATTGATGGGGTGGTGAGAAGGGGGCAGGAATTTTTGAGGGGTGGCAACATATGGCAGACATATATTTACTGAATTTAGTCACAGTTATCACAGTTTGATGATAAATATATGTGCACACTACAAAAGGACACAGGCTATCATTTACAAACTTAATCTCATGCAATCAATGTCTTGCATTTGAAACAGTTCATATAAGGAATAAGCTCCACCACTCTCACTAATGCATACAGTATATTAATACTTCTTTGTAAATTATTATTTGAAGTAACAAAACCATGGTTAATTTCTAGTTACCATTGGTACAAGAACGATGATTTGTGGTGTTATTGTTAAAACCATGGGTAATTGTCGTGGGAACCTGAAAAAAAAAAAAAAAAACTTTCACAGGAATGTGCCTGAAAGTGATAAACAGCCTCGTTTTTACCTAAATTATTTATACTTTATTTTAATATATATTAAAAATGTATAAAGTGTGCAGGGGCGGATCTACCGGGATGGCATAGGGTGCATAGGGTGAAAATTTACGAGCGCGAATCTTTCGTTATTCGTGATCCCGCTCCGAACTCTCGAACTGATTCAAATGATTTGCGAACCCGCTACGAAATCTGACATATATTCAGATATAAATGTAATTTAAAAAATACATTAATAATTTTCGATTTTCAAGTATATACATCAATATATCAATACTGTTGACGGTGTCCTTTATCAGTAGGCTTTATATTTATGCTCATCATGAAGTATAGATATTGTTGTCATGAAGACAAGACCCTGGTCTGTCGGAGGCCTCCCTCTATGTCACCTACAGCAGCAGCAGCAATTCTGGTGTGTAAAGACCATAGACTGTATAAAAACACAGAAAACGTGAAGCAGCCGCCACACAGCAGAACCGCCACGCGGTTGAATCGTGGAAATGGAACTTGCTGTATACTGCAGAACGTCATGGAATTCGGCCATATTTGAATGAATAAATCAAAAGTAGAGCATTTAATCAAATCTCGATATGGACTAGTGTCTGCTATATTAAAGGTGTTCAGTACCGTCGCTCCCTAAACGCAGAGTACGCAGTCTGCGTAGAGCACCAACTCCCAGAGGGGACACCATCTACTGTCTATGGGCACCATCCCTGTTGCTCCAAAAAAAAAACTTCCTCCATTCTCCCTCGCACTTGTGAGTATTAAGAGTGGAAGAGAGCACTGTTAATTCTGTTCATTCTCCTTTCTTTTTACAAACATGCAAACACAAGAATATCATTTGCGAAGAAGCTACATTAAGGCTGCTGCTCAAACTTATTCAAAAATATGTATATTTTTTTTTATAATTTCTAAACTGGACTGTCTGTTTCTTGGTCAAGAAAACAAACATTCAGTGAGCGATGTCCGAAAGCTTGACAAGAGTGCCACCTCTTGGAAAGGAACAGTACATCTGGAGCATCAGTGAACAGTGAAGGTGGTTTTTGTATTGTTTTGACACTGAACTCATTCACTGTGACTCTCTAGCGCAGTAATACACAGCAGTGTCTTCAGTCTTGAGGCTGTTCATCTGTAGATACAGTTGACTGCTGGAATCATCTCTGGACACTGTGAACCTGCCCTGAACTGACTGGGAATAGTAGATTGGAGTACTAGCTGTGCTGATAAATGCAATCCACTCCAGTCCTTTACCAGCTGCCTGTCTCACTACAGCTGCCTCGTAGCTGCGGAAAGTAAATCCAGAGGCAGTACAGACCAGACGAAAAGATTCACCTGGTCTTTTTACCACAGCTTCAGACTGAGTGAAGGTCTGACAATGAATATCTGTGGAAAAGAGATAAATATAATAAACTGAGAAGTCAGCAAAATGTAAAACTATAAAGACGAAAACCCAATAGTGAGCTAGTTAAATTTATGCATTGATAAATCATTAATATTACGAATTAGTTACAGACCGTGTAAAAATAATAATAACAGGAGTAAATTAATCATTGTTGTCATAGCTGATTTATGCTCTTCTACAAGAATCATAGTCAGTGAACACGCTTATGGCACAATGCAGCTTATGGGAATTATACACAACAGTTTTGCATGAACTCCTCCTCCAATCTGTGATTTTTTTTTTTTCTACCTGTGTACACAACAACAACAACAACAAAAAAACCCGATAACATAACTTTTGAACATAACTAATAATAACACATCCTTTCATTGTTATTTTTTCAGGTGTTTTTTTTTTTTTTTCTGTGTTGGGCTCACTCAACCTTCATCTATGGTTGTGAAACCTCAAGAATCATTCTCCATCTCCTGCAGCTGATACAGTCATCTGTCAAATCGCTCCAATCACTACCTTTCTCCTATTAGAAACGGGACAGAAGTGTGAACGAAGTGTGTTTTTGGTTGCCAGGGCAAGACAACCCTGCACAGATTACCAAAAAAAAAAACAGCATTAAGGGACCAGTGGATGGAGTTTTTTTTTTTTTACAGAGCATCAACGGAGTTGTGCAAGTGTTTTTGTTTGTTCCCTGCATTTCGAAGATGCTTGTTTTACAAACAAGGCCCAGTTTGACGCCAGATTTGCATATAGTTTATTTCTTAAGGATAATGCAGTCCCAACGAAAAAGGGTCACGATCGTGTGTTGGAACCGCAGGCGGTGAGTAAAACTGCTTCAAATATCTCTGTGTTGTTAACTTAGCTATCGGCGTGTAAGCACATCAAGTAAACAACATGCAATGTTGGCATCAAACTGCACTTTCCACATGTACACCTTAAAAAAAAAAAAAAAAAAGACGACATAAAGTGGAACTTAGTCATTTTCCAAAACCGCTAAGCAAATATATACAGTTTCAATGCATACCACATAGAGACGTCCTGCTGTAGTCGTTGCTGCTGCTGCTCTTGTTAAATTTCAGCCTCTGGATCATTCTGGATCATAAATATACGCTGAATCTGACTGTTAGCCATGGTTTGTTTTGGATGATGTTTTTTTCCTCACGGTAATGTCAAAGCTTCCAAACGCTCTCAACGCAAAAGCCTACTGGCGCTCGTGATTCTTTAGCTCCGCCCACACGTCACACCTCCAGGCGCTCGTGTTTTTCCGGGAAAAAATGGTACAGACTATCTTTCTCTTATAAATATAATAAAAATAAAGACTTTTTGGAGTTATGAATGATGCAGTACTACTCTATAGGTACTCAAGATTAACAGGATATTGAGTGAAAACGAGCATTTCAACCCCCCCTTTAAGAGTATTTGCCGTGTTGTTTGTCAAGCAACAGACTGAATTGATATGAGAGAGCTCTTGATATAATTACTTTGCACGTGATTCATCATCAGAGTGAACTAATACGACCGACTCACAACTTTACACAAGATCTGCTCCCTGCTGGAAGAAGCTATATATCAACAAATTCAAAGCATCCACGGACAGCTTGCAGATTTCAACTTTAATTCATCTCTGTAAGTCTTCACGAAGCTAAGCAAAGTTATTTCATTTGTACTGCCTAGTGCTATTTTGGCGAATATGCTTCAGACATTGCTTATTGTAAAAGCTATTGTTCAGTTACGTTGCGAGGCATGTTATCATATTACCACACCGGTAACAGTTAAATATACCCATGAGCCTCGTTACTCTGTGGTCAAGGCTGTCGATATTAACGGCTGCTGCTCAGGCTCATCTATTGGGGATGCTTTCATTAAACTTATCCAACTACTCCCAACACACTTGGTTTAATCAGTGATCTGCTGTTGCTCAAACTAGTGTATCGATCAAGTGCTGAATACTACATGTACAGATCGCCATTTTGCTCGTATCAATGCTAAAACGTATCTGACAAGGGCTTATGCTGTTGCCTAAATTAAAGTCTGACCATATGATATATGTCATATGATATATAAAAAAATTAAATAAAAAATTAAATGTAGGCTACTGCTTTACAGGCTCACGCTGATTTCCAGCTGTTTAAAGAGCACCCTTCGCTACTCCTACCCCACTCCTACCTATTTCCGTAGGCGATCCCGCCCCACTCCACACACTAAGAAGGTATTTGCTTAAAGGTGCCATATGCAGAAATTGAGGTAAAAATATCCATAACATGACCTACACGCATCAAAAGAATGAGAAGAAATAAGGGCGATGATGTCATTAAAAAAATGTCAAGTTATAGTGCTGCAGAGATATCAACCTTAATTAGCATTAGCATTACTAGCCCCGGCCCGGCAGGTGTTGTAATACCAGTTTCGGCCGTGGGAGGCGGTATGCGGGCGACATTACCACCAGCCAACCTACAATACACGAATAACTCGCAGGGCGTACCTGGACCTGATGTCAAACGTGTGGAAAGTACAGCCCACTACTTTCAATTCAGAGAAGAGAGCGGAAGGATAGCTGCAGCCCTTGGCAAGAGACCAACACCCGCTACAGGGAAACAACCGCGCTCGGAATCACAAATCAGATACGATAAGAATACCAGAGTAAACATCAGCACTGCTTTTAATCGCTGGAGACAACTGATGGACCTGAAAGAAATGAGGTTTGACTCCGAACTTGCAAGTTAGATGCTGTTAGTATTTCGCTAGAAGTTTGTTTTATATGTTTGTGTATTTGTTTTCGGGAAGTTATAACATAGAAATGTATCGAAGGCTGTTCGATAAACATGCTAATGTTAGCGATGGCTAACCGTAGCTGCGTTTGATAATTAGCTAGCTATAACTTAACGTTACCCATTTTATTATATAGGGCTGTGCATGTCTTTACTCATGTACATCTCATCAGTAAAGACGCTCCTGTAATTATGAGTATATCTCCAGTACGTGTGTTAAGATCAGGATTGCCAGGTTTTCACAACAAATCCTGCCCAGTTGCTTCTCAAAACTAGCCCAATCTCGCTTCCAGAAGATTCCCCGATAAAACATTGTTTCCCGGGGTTAAAATATAGTTTTTTTTAGCAGGGTTGCCTTGGTATAATTCGCATTTTAGGGGCTAAATATCACGTTATTTGTATTGGGGTCGCTGTGACCAGCGGACATGAAAAACAACCGCCACAGACTTGGCAACACTGGTTGGCATTTACTACACAGAGCCGTAATTCACTGACAATCTACACAACATCGATGTTAAAATCGCAGGCGATTCTTTGTCGATTTTGAAAGCGATTTTGTGTTAGTTGTCGGTAGACTAAGGCTCTGTGCAGTTACTGCCGCTCCACCTGAACCAGTGTTGCCAAGTCTGCGGTTGTTTTTCAAGTCCGCGGTTTGAAGCAATCCCAATACCAATAATGTGATATTTAGCCCCTAAAATGCTAATTTTACCAGGGAAACCCTTCCCAAAAATTTATATTTTAATCCGGGCAGCAATTTTTATCGGGGAACCTCCCGGAAACGCGATTGGGCTAGTTTTGGACTAGTTTTAAGAAGCAACTGGGCAGGATTTGTTGTGAAAACCTGGCAACCCTAATCTGAACGCACAGGCTGGAGATATACTTCTAATTACAGGAGCGTCTTTACTGATGAGAGGTGCATGAAAATCGCATTCGATTTTTTGCACAGCCCTATTATCATAACTAACCTGCTCTGTCTAGTCTGTTGGTCTCCGTGTCCTCTTTGCTTCGTGGTTTTTGTGTGCGTGAAAAAATTGATGTGTGGCGTGAAAGCGTGTGAAAAGAGTCAATTCCGTGTGTCTCACGGTGAATGCTTGAGAGTTGGCACATTAGTTCCCAAGCAGAATAAAGCGTTTGTATTAATCTATGATGTGTCCCTGTTTGCCTACAGGGACATAAAAAAATAAATTAAAAGTGATACGTGGACCAAGGTGTATGAGATTGTTCATTTTAAGTAAAGTATCCTAATATTTCGTCCACAACAATATTTAATGAGGTTATAACTCCTTGTGGTTAGTCTGCACGAGATCAACAAGCTTGTTTGCTTTGCGGCCGCTTTAAATACAAAATAAGCATTCGATCTACGTTAGAGCGTCTGAGCGCTCACAAATCTTTCTGCAGCGTCGTGAGCAGAGCGGCAAGAGTGATTTTTGACGCTCTAGACGCCGGCGGTGTGAACGCACAGTTAGGCTTCGGCTATGGCTGTAGTGTTGTTGTGAAAGTAGGGGCGGAGCATAGAGACTATGCCGTTTCTCGTTTGTTACTCTAGAGTAGACCAATTCACTTTATTGAGGCATACTGCCCCCATCTGTTATGGAATGTGGAGTATGACTTGATTTTTTTTGCCAAACATTACAGATGGCACCTTTAAAGCTATCAAGATATGGGACTGCTTGCTAGTGAGGTTTATATTTTGTCCAGCATCATGTGCTAGTCCTGCCATTGCATATGGATTCATGCTTTTGATTCAGCCTGCAGTTTCTCCAGAGCAATAGCTGGAGTGCTGATGAAGACACAGCTGTTCACGATCGGCCAGATTCACCACATGACTACGATCATGTGCGTTTCAGGGTTATTCAACATTTCAGTTCCAATAATGGCCACAAATCTTCGTTTAGAATGGTAAAAGATTTTAATGTATTCAGCTGTTGTATTGAGTTACGTCATCATCCTACACCGATCAAAGCGTATATACCCCTCTGTATTAGCATTTAAAAAAAGCATATCATGTGAACTTTATTCTTGAAATATATGGCACCATATTAAGCAGTGTAGATAAGGCTGTGCAAAAAATCGAATGCGATTTTCATGCACATCTCATCAGTAAAAACGGAAGTATTATCTTTAATTGGAAGTATTATCTCCAGCACGTGTGTTCAGATCAGGGTTGCCAGGTTTTCACAACAAATCCTGCCCTGTTGCTTCTCAAAACTAGTCCAAAACTAATCGCGATTCCAGGATTTTCCCAGATTTTTTGGCATGTTTGTCTTGGTAACATTCGCATTTTAGGGTCTAAATATCACGTTATTGGTATTGGGGTTGCTTCAAACCGCGGACATGAAAAACAACCGCAGACTTAGCAACACTGGTTCAGGTGGAGCGGCAGTTACTACACAGAGCCGTAGTCTACCGACAACTAACACAAAATCGCTTTCAAAATTGACCAAGAATCGCCACCGATTTTAAAATCGATTTTGTGTAGATTGTCAGTGAATTACGGCTCGGTCTAGTAAATGCCAACCAATGTTGCCCAGTCTGTGGTTGTTTGTCAAGTCCGCGGGTGGAAGCGACCCCAATAGAAATAACGTGATATTTAGCCCCTAAAATTCCTTCTGGAAACGCTATTGGGCTAGTTAAGTGTTTGTAATAACTTCCTTTTGCGATCACGGGTGGAATTTGGTCATTTATTATTGTAAACATATGCTATTTGTAGCCTTTTTCAGCGCTGCACAAGTTAGCATTTCCGATGTACATATTTTATATTTTTTATAAAATGCCCCAGATCTCAGGAAAATCTCATACCAAGTTTTTCTATCATATTATTTGGGTATTTCGTGTGTAAATCTGTGTTTGAGTGTTGTTTTGACCAGATAACTACCAGGAAGTGTTCTCGAACCATGTGACACAATCTGACGCTGTCCGGTTTCGGGACTGTCAGATTGACAAGCCGAACATCCAATCAGAGTCTGACTGGGTCACAGCTCGAGTACACGGAAGCAAACACACAGAGACAGCACTGGGAGAGGCTATTTATCATCAGATGGGGTAAATCAGTGGAAAATGAATAGAAATGATGATTCTGTCTGAAGAAATATGAAGTAAACATCAGTAAATATATCCATATATCTCTGTGGATATGCATCTTTGGTCTATATATCCTGTTCAGTGAGTCTATGTGAACACAAATAAACCACTGCAGACGTGACTGAATATGAATGAGTGGTGAATTTCTATTCAAAATGTGGTATAATACGGATTTATTATTTTGCACTCCTCACATAAATTACTAAATAACTGTCACTGCAACAATGTTTTATCAAAATATTGGTCAAATATCGAAGCTAGAGTCTTTAAACTTTCAATTGATGCACAGTTTGTCCAGATCAAGTAAAAGAGTGATGTTTAACATTCTGTGAAAGTGAAACAATAATAAACTGGGGCCGTCTGGGATGCTTGCACGTAAAGGATTTAAAAGGGGCTTCTGTTTTCTCTCACTGGGAGATCACCCCTTGCCGCGATACCTGAGGGGGCCGCAGTATATCCCTCAATGGCTGCAGGGGACTGCTGTTCATCCTTCAGCAGAGGTTGAACACCCCTGCTACTTAAAATAAGAGGGGACTTGCTATTCTCTCCCTCATTTAAAGGGGAAAATACCCCTCTCTAGCCATAGGCTGCATTAAGGACATCTCTATAACATTATTTTTCTCTTTTGCAGGAAAGAAACAATTTCAGGGGGTCTTCACGCTACTCTCCTACAACTCATACCAAGCCCAGGGACATGCTGCTCATTTGCGGTTCTCCTGCTGGAGAAAATACCTTTCGCTGCTATTACCAGCTACCTTAATTATAGAGAGGCCCACTATTTTCTGCCTCATTAGAAGGGAGAATACCCCTTCGCTAGCCAGTAGGCTACATAAAGAAAATCTCAATAACACTGTCTTTTCTCTTTGCAGGATTGGAACAAGGTTGGTTTATGGGGGGTCTACTTCAGGCAGTAATACCTCTCATTATGTTTTGGGGGTTCATGTTAAAGCTCTTGTATGTTCAATTATTATGGGAGCAAGAACCCCCACAAGGAACCATACGGCCAAAGATAAATTATGTTCAATAAACTCAAGTAAACTTGCCAAAGTGGTTCCTGTCTGAAATCGAGCACAGCATTAGTTCAGTCAGGCCACGGAGGCAAGGCTGTGAACAGCTGATGGGGTCAGCTGTCAAATCGCTCCAATCACCACCTTTCTCCTATTAGAAACAGGACATATATATATATATACGTGGCACTACTGCTGGGTAAGTATGCTCAACGGCTCGCAACCCTCCCTCCCTCCCCATTATAAGCATGAGCACATTACTGTGCACCTTCTGGCTCTCGTCTTCTTTGTTTCAGATCACTAAGGCTTACACAATCTTAGCTGGCATGGACCTCACTGCTGAGAGACAACCATCTTCACAACCAGGCTACAGGATAGACGTCCCACTGCCCCATCTATCATGTAGAGCTAACGTTAGCATCAAGCTATCATCTATCATCACTGTTTGCTTTAAAGACTTATTAAAAGTCTTAATTGTTATGTATTTCTAAATTCATGGTTCCGGGGGGTTAATGTTTAAGCTCTTGTATGTTCAATTATTCTGGGAGAAGGAACCCCCATAAGGAACCATACCGCCAAAGATAAATTGTGTTCAATAAACTCAAATAAACTTGCCAAGGTGGTTCCTGTCTGAAATATTACACCAAATAGAAGCAGAAAATTGTCCTATAAGCACTTTCATGTGATCAGGTTAGTCTACAACAACTAACTTGTTGGCTATTTTACAAACTGGAATAAAACAAATTAATTACAATGTTTTACATTCAAGCTACCCTTGTGTATAGTGAAAAGTACTTTAAAAGTGTCTGAAATGCAGTAAAGTAATTGTAAAGCTTTTTAAAGGCTTATAAATAATTAACATAACTGTATTGCAGCAAATACTTAAAATTTTAAGGTATTCAGAATAAAAATCAGAAAATATCAGCTTTTATAATTAGTTTTTTTTTAATGGTAAATAATTATGAAATTAAATGCAAATTATAATAGTCTTTTTTAGACTTTTTCCTTATTTTTATATTTTAGACCTCCATCAATTATGGTGATGAAAAAAAAATGACTTGCCATGTCCTCAATGGATGTGTCTTTAGAGAGAAATGCATGGATTACATCGTGAAAGAGTTTCTATTCTTGATTTGAACTATTTTGTTTTAAAGTAGTAAAGATTCATCATTGTGAAGCGACTGAAGACCAAGATGGCAGAAATTGTTTGATTCTTTTTTTATAAAAGCAAAACATTTTGTTGATATTGTGAGTGCACACAAATAACACTAATAACACTAGACCCTTTACAGTTTAGAATGATGTATTACTCCTACCTTTATGAGCAAAATTGACTGCATATTTTAAATTGTTTCCACTGGTAAAAAAAAAAAAATCAAGTGATTGCTCATGTCCTGAAGAGTGCTTCAGCTTCCACTCTCCGCACAAATGATTAGATATGTGTCTAACAGCGCACATTTATATAGGTTAAACCTTTAAGGAAACATTGTGATATATGTTTGAACTGTTTGATATATAGATTTTATTTTAGGCAAGTCCTGATAATTTGAGATGGCTAAATTGATCAAACATATTCACTGTCTGCCACTGACAGCTTGGTTGTTACTTAAAAAGCAAAATAAAATTTTTAAAAGTGCTCCAAACATTTTTTCTAAATTACGTTAAAAAAAAAAAAAAAAAAAAAAAAAAAAAAACTAAACAAAATATATATATGTTTTTTGGGTGGGGGGAGGTGGGCTGTTAGACAGGCTAGGGCCTACAGTATATTTGAATATTTGAGGCTGGGCTCTAATCCAATTCATCCAACACTGTTTTATTCTCTGTTGTTTTCATCTGTGAGCATGCTCTTGATATATGTATTTCACCATTGTGTTGAGTTTAAAATGTGTGACACATTCGTTCTACTCTCGCCGACCGTTTGGTCCCCATGAAAAAATAAAATAAAAAAAATCCTGCAGGCGCACCTGGTAATCTACGCAATTCGGAAAAAGAAGCGGCTTTTCTGCATTATCTTTTTCTTTTACTTTGCTATGTTGAATATATGTAATATACAAAAATTAAATGTAGAACATATTAAAAACGTGTTCATGCCCCCCCAAATACATCTCTTTGTGATGGTGTTTCAAACAGGCCATACATCACTTCAGAGACTCTTCCCCTTTTTCAGCTTGCACAACCTACATATCTTCAGTCCACCATCATGTTTCTCATGAATAGTTTTTGAACACCTGCCTGTATTTGTGCTTCCACTGTGTCTCTTGCACAGTAATACACTGCAGTGTCTTCAGTCTTTAACTGACTCATGTGCAGATAGAGATTAGAGCTGTCCTTAGATGCTGTGAATCTGCCTTGAACTGACTGAGCTGAGCTCTTATCAGAATCTGAATAATAATAAATAATCCATTCCAGTCCTTTTCCAGGTGCCTGACGGATCCAGTGCATGTAAGTGCTACTAAGAGTAAACCCACTGCAGGCACAGGTCAGTTTGTAGGAAGCACCTGGAGACACAACTACTGACTGTTCAGACTGTGTGAGCACAACCTGACAGTCAATACCTGCAGATAAACACAACATGTAGAATTATAAAAATGACAATTTACACTAAAAACTGTTTGTTTATCCAGGGGATTCACTTACAAGACACAGCAGCCAGCAACAGCAAGAGAAATGAAGTGAACATGGTTTATCTGAAGGCTGATCTGGTGATGAGTCCTGCACTCCACAGTGTAGCTGTTTAAATATGAAACAGACATCAGTTCATTTGCATCTAAGCCCCAATTTAGCAAAATCAGTGGAGTCTGTTGAGCTTGAATGCTTTGAGGTTAATTTCAAGGACAATAGTAGCATCTATTGAGATTGAAATAATATTATAGTTTAATAACATGGATAATTGGTATTATATTTACAGTTAGTGAATGCTTTTTAGGACTTTATTCAAACAGATAAATAGTGACATTTTTGGTAAAATTGGGTGCAGGACTGTATTTTAGTCATACACACAGTCTCTACAATGTTATTTTTGTTAAGACAGACTCTAGAGACCTTTTTTTAATAGTGTTCAAGACAATTCCAAACAACAGAATAACATGAGCATATTTTTTTTTTCTTATTTAAATACTGTAATCTCCAAATATTATAGATGCATCTGTTATTATTTTGTGTAAAAATATCTTATCTGTCTACTGTCTTGGCCTGTGTTCATTTCAGTCACTGTGTCTCTCTTGCACAATAATATACAGCAGTGTCTTCATTCTTCAGGCTGTTCATCTGCAGATACACCTGTTTCCTACTGTTGTCTCTGGAGATGGCGAACCTTCCTTCACTGAAAAAAGTAATAAGTAAATTTACTTAATTTTTATTTGGCAAGTTTTTGCACAAGCATTTTTCAAGTAAATTTAACACATTTGGAAATTAAGTAAATCTACTTAACTAAGTTAAGTAAAAAAAAAAAATAATAATAATAATAAGTACATTTTATTGAGTAAAAATTAATTAAATGATATTAAATTAATGCATTTAGCAGACACTTTTATCCAAAGCGTCTTACAGTGCATTCAGGCTAACAATTTTCACCTATCATGTGTTCCCAGGGAATCGAACCCACAACCTTGTACTTGCTAATGCAATGTTCTACCACTGAGCTACAGGAACACTTCAAGATTTTGTGAAAAATAAGTGAAAATTTCACTTACTTACTTTTTTTATTTTGGAAAAGTTTTTACACTAACAAAAAACCCGAAACAGATATTCTAGAAATTTCCAAATGTAAAATTATTTTTTTTACAGTCCGTAATTCTGAGGACCATTTTTTGTCCCACTGACAAAGTACTGAGAAGTTAAATATGGAGGGTTTATAGAAGGTGCAATTAATTAGAATTTTCCATCCCCAGCTGATTTTACATCAGTACAAAGAAAGTCAGTAAAAAATAGAAATAAAACCCCAAGCTTGGCCTTTTCTTGCTTATCTTGTACATAAACAATAGTTGTCATCGTCACTTTCATCATTGTCACTTTCTTCCGTGATCTGCTGCATGAATAGTTTTTGTTCAGGTCCTGCAGTCTTTTGAGTAACTGTGAGTCTCTAGCACAGTAATAAACAGCTGTGTCTTCAGTCTTCAGGCTTTTCACCTCTAAATGCAGCATGTTTTTGATGGTGTCTTTGGTGATGGAGAACTGTCCCTGTAGAGACTGAGCATAATATGCACTTGAGCCAGTGTCTATATATCCAATCCACTCCAGTGCTTTCCCTGGTTTCTGACGGATCCAGTGCATGTAATAGCTGCTCATTGAGAATCCAGACACAGTGCAGGACAGAGTCACTGATTCTCCAGGCTTTTTCACCACAGAATCTGAGGAGGTCAAAGACTGACCACTAACAGCTGAAAAACATGCAAAAAATCATATTAGATGATTTAGAAGAATGTAGATCCTATATAACTAATCTGTTGAAAATAAGAGTTTCTTACATGAAATGATCAAAAGCAAAACTAAATGCAGTAAAACTTCCATCATCACCCCGAAACTGTGAACTGTAAAATATTTATCTTCACTGCAGCTGGATACAAACACTGACTGAGACTTTTGTTTAACAGCACAAGTCTTTTTAAAGTAATTGACCCTCCCTAATACATCATTACATTTGCATATATTCTGAAAAAAAGTAAACATATTTTCTGAAAAACTCATCAAATCAACTTAACCATATAATTTAGATAAAACAACCAATACTTTTTCAAACAATCTTTCTCATGTTTACCTAGTTATTATTAATTATGGCACACTAGTAAAGACATCAGGCTGTTATTGTCGTTGGTGTGGGTGCAGTAAATGTTAGATGTTTTTATGATTGGTGTTTTTGGTAGTTGTTACAGTAAGTCTGTTTTTTAGTGGTTTTGGAGGACTGGTGCTTGGATTTGGCATTTTAAGGCCTAGGTAAAGGTCCTTTAGGAGGTTGGAGTGGGACAGAGAGGACAAGGGAGTTTAAATTAAATTTTAAGTGTCCCTTTAGTCATCAAAAACAAAAAAGTACATTTGTATATCTACATAATTTGAGCCTACATATCAACATTTTTATATTTCCATACAGTGAAAGTATAATGTTATTTAGGCTAAAATCACATTTGCTATTCCAGAAACAATTTATAAGATTTTAGAAATGGGAGAATAGCATTATAAAGAAATACAGAAAAACTATTCAAATTTGAAAGCAGAAAGCTAAAATGTACACATTTTTATTGCAATCAATAATACATTTGCAGTGTTATAATGTTCATGTGGATTGAGGTATCAAGCTAATTGAAATCTTCTCACTTCAGTTACTGTCAGTTCTTGTAGAGCTGCTTCATCAGATGGAGTCAGTGTGTCTGTCGAGCACAGTAATAAACAGCAGTGTCCTCTTCTCTCAGACTCTTGGCTTCAAGATACTGTGTACTTTGAGACACGTCCTCACTCAACGTGGAGTGATTTTTCATGGAGTCTGCGTAAATAAGATAATCAGAGCTAGAACTACTGCCAGTGTTAACTCTCCCAATCCACTCCAGAGCTTTCCCTGGTTTCTGTCGTATCCAGTTCATGTAGTAGCTTGTCATTGTAAAACCAGATATTTTACAGGAGATCTTCACTGTTTCTCCAGGTCTCTTTATCTCAGCAGACGACTGATCAAAACAGATTTCATCACCACTGATACCTGTGGAATAAAAATAAATAGATTGCATTGATGTAGAGCATCCATTAGTGTATTGAATGCTATTGGCTAGAATAAAGACAATGTCAAACTTACCTCGAGTTAAAATAGCTACAATAATGAACAGACAAATGCTTTTTGAACTCATTGTTTAAAAACCTTGACTGCCTTGTAACTATACTGTGTATTTAAATGACCATTTTATGTTTGCCAATTGTTGAACTTAATTGTGTTTATATAAAGTGCTGAAGTAAGATGTGGGTAGAAATATGAGGAGGTGTTGCTGAAATACTGAATTACACATGAACACCAGTTTAACCACATTTACTTTGAATTAAATTGATATATATATATATATATATATATATATATTTTTTTTTTTTTTTTGGACATTCTTCAAGTAAATGTTATTTTATTTTTATTTTATTTTTTTTTTTTTTACTCAAAAGTGATTGTGTCGCTTTTCAGGTTCTCTAATTATAAATGTGGAATGTCAGCTTGTGTGTATGGAAACAATGTCTGATTGATTTATTCATTTATTTTAATTCTGGAAATGGACTGTTTTAAAAACCAGGTGTTGTGTGTTTTCAATCCGTGAGACGCCATTAGCAACTGTCCATGTGAACAACATGCTCTGAGATCCCATCTGTTTCTGATAAATATATTAATATATTTTTAACTACAGTCAGTTAGAAATAGATTATCCTGAGTAATGTATGTATATATATATATATATATATATGTATATATATATATATATATATATATATATATATATATATATATATATATATATATATATATATATATATATATATATATATATGTATATATATATATATATATATATATATATCAGATATATATATATATGTAGTTCTTTGTAGAACTGTAAGGCAGGATAGACCAGAGACTCAGTATTTGTCTAAGGGACCCTACATTATGTAATGTCAAATAGAAAAATTCAGCTAAGATTAAAAATAATCACCTTGCTGTTGTATTAAACATTCTTAACAAAAGTAAATAATGAGAGCTTCACCAAAAACATCAAACAATTTGTCCATACTGTATGACTTGTGCCTCCATGCAAATTCTCCTGAAGACATTTGATAGAGTTGTATAAGCAAAAAAAAATATTTTAATGTTTAATAAAAATTTATTCACTGAGGTTTTATGTTGAGAAATAAGAGCTCATTTCAGATTTTGTGCAGTGCTGTAGCTGTATTCATCACTGTGTCTCTCTTGCACAGTAATATACAGCAGTGTCTTCATTCTTCATATTATTCATCTGCAGATACATCTGTTTCTTGCTGTTGTCTCTGGAGATGGTGAAGCGTCCCTGAACAGACTGAGAGTAGTATATACTACTACCAGATGAGATGTATGCCAGCCACTCCAGACCTCCTCCTGCAGTCTGTCTGATCCAAGCTAAGTCTGGGTTACTACTGAATCCAGAGAATGTACAGATGAGTCTGTGAGATCCTCCAGGTTTAATGACCACTGACTCAGACTCAGTCAGTGTTTGACACCAACAGACTGAAAAACAAACAGTTCAACATTAACATTTACAACAGTACACATGAATAAGTCTGATTATAACAGGGTTTAAATACAATCTTACATTCTGTGAGAGCAAACATGAAGATAAAACCCAGTTTAGACACAATATCCATTGTCATTTTGTGAAAAGAGCGAGCTGATGCATCAAAGTCACAAACAAGTTTTGTGTCTGGAGATGAATAGCTTGGAGACTTTTGAGGAAGACAAATAGAAGTAGGTTTGCATAGGGTGCCCTCTAAAGGTACATTTGCATTTCTGTGCCCTTATTAACCTCTGTAACCATGTCTGCCTTTATATGTATTGTTTGTTACATATTCACTAGGCTATGATAGACGATTACCAATTATTTGCATGTTTTTTTTTTTTTTTTTTTTTTTTTAATTTAATCCTAATCCAGTTTTCTCAAATCATACAAAACATAAGAAATTGTTCCTCCAATATATAGTACATACACTGTTTCACACACAAAGGTCATCAGAGTTTCCTTTATTCATAGTTGGAACAACATGTTTTGGGATGAACTGTGATGAGATGACTGACTATTTCTACATGTATTAATGTTGATATTGAAGAATGAGAGATGGGCAGATTTTTTTGATTACCAGCTGAACTGTTTTGATAATGTCTGGCCTGAACTTTGTATAGTTTCTCCAAAGCACATTAAGTTTATGTACTGCACAGAAGTCTCTTGTGTTACTGTGTTTTTTGAGCACAGTAATAAACTTCAGTGTCTTCAGTCTGCAGATTTGTCATGTGCAGATACACCTGCATTTTACTGTTGTCTCTGGAGATGGTGAATCGTCCTTCAACAGTTTTAAAGTAATATTTGTCTCTGGCACTTGGAGCAGAAATATGTGAGATCCACTCAAGCGCTTTTCCTTCAGCTTGTATTATCCATGAAATATCTGCAGCTCCAACATCAATCCCAGAGAAGGTACAGGTCAGTTTATGATTGTTCCCTGGTTTGATAACGACTGACTCAGACTCAGTCAGTGTTTGACCTTGGCACTCTGTTAAAATAAAAGTCAGACCATGTTCTACATCACTCAGTAATAAAGCAGTATACAAATGTATTCCTAAATCATACTTACCTTGCATAAATACTATTATGCTCATTAAACGTAATTCTGAGAACCATTTTTGCAACAGTTTTTGTACAAAAATCTCACTGACAAAATACTGAGGAGTTCAGTATGAAGGGTTTATAAGACAGTGGGTACAATTAATTTGCATTGTCCATCCCCAGCTGATTTTGAAAGTCAGTCCAAAAATAAAACCCCAAGCATGACCTTATCTTGCTTATCTTGTAACAATAGTTGTCATTATTGTCACTTTTATAAAAAAAAAGAAAAAATAATATATATATACATATATATATATATATATATATATATATATATATATATATATATATATATATATATATATATTGTATTAGTCACTTTATTTATGTATTTATACATTTATTTTATGAGCATGTTCACAGTAAAATAAAACTAATTGATTGTGTCTCACATTAATAATGTAGTTAGTAATTAACTGGAAATTCTTTATAGTTTTCATAATTATGAATTAGTTTGTAATGAGTTTAATCTCATTTGGTAATTATTTATTGTCTAATAAGAAATCAACTCAGTCTAAAACCTAAATTCATTATTTCTTAATGATTAGTTATTCTTGTTTCCAGAGTAGTTAATAGTAGCTGAAGTGTTTCTGAACTCATTTGCCCTGCACTTCTTCCAGCATAGTTACTTTTTATCTATGGACCATTATTTTAAAATAAAAATAATCACTAACATCTGAAAACAGGTAGTATTTTATATTTTTGGGATGTTTGCAGAATTGCTATTGTTATGTGATGCATGAATAGTTTTTGTTCAGCCCTCCTGTTTTTTGTCTTACTGTGAGTCTCTAGCACAGTAATAAACAGCTGTGTCTTCAGTCTTCAGGCTTTTCACCTGTAAATGCAGCATGTTTTTGCTGGTGTCTTTGGTGATGGAGAACTGTCCCTGTAGAGACTGAGCATAATATGCACTTGAGCCGTAATCTATATATCCAATCCACTCCAGTGCTTTCCCTGGTTTCTGACGGATCCAGCCCATCCAGTAGCTGCTCATTGAGAATCCAGACACAGTGCAGGACAGAGTCACTGATTCTCCAGGCTTTTTCACCACAGAATCTGAGGAGGTCAAAGACTGACCACTAACAGCTGAAAAAGATTAAACAAATAATGTTAGATGATTCAGAAAATTGAGATGCCCTCAACAATTCAGAAAACATTAAGAGTTTCTCACATGAAATGATCAAAAGCAAAACCAAATGCATTAACACTTCCATCATCACCCCGAAACTGTGAACTGTAAAATATTAATCTTCACTTCAACTGGACACAAACACTGACTGAGACTTTTGTTTTATAGCTCAAGTCTTTCTAAATTTTAACAACACTGACCCTCCCTAAAACATCATTACATTTGCATATATTCTGAAAAACAAGGTAACTCTGGCAACACTGGAACTGAGTATTTAGTTTTAATTGAATTCTGATTGATATAATACATAATTCACAATTTATTTAGTTTTTAGGGCAGTACAGGGGTTTTCTGTGGTATCAAAGGTTACTTTTTGCTTTGATGACTAAAGGGACGCTTAAAAGTGAACTTAAACCCCGCTGTTGTCTCTGTCCTACTCCAATGCCACATCCCAGCACCAGTCCTCCAAAACCACTGTAAACGCACAAACTAACAGCTAACAAAAACACCAATCATAAAAACCTCGAACATTTACTGCACCTGCATCAATGACAGTAACAGCCTGATTTCTTCACTATATGTAAGAATTAGTAATAACTGGGTAAAAATGTGAAACATTGCTGTAAAGTAAAAAAAAAAATCTTTTTTGTTTTATCTAAGTTATATGTACAAATATTTAAGTTGACTTGATGAGTTAATGCTTTATTTATTTAATTATTGTACAATATGTTTCCAAAATTTCTTCTCATTTGTAAGTCGCTTTGGATAAAAGCGTCTGCTAAATGATTAAATGTAAATGTAAATGCAAAAGCACATATCAAATTGCATTAACTCAAATATATTTGTTACTAATTCTGGCATACTAGTAAATAAATCAGGGTGTTACTGTCGTTGGTGTGGTTGCAGTAAATGTTAGATGTTTTTATGATTGGTGTTTTAGGTAGTTTGTCTGTTTGCAGTGACTTTGGAGGACTGGTGCTGGGTTGGACATTTTAAGGCCTAGGTAAAGATCCTTTAGGAGGCTGGAGTGGGACAGAGAGGACAGGGGAGTTTAAATTAACTTTTAAGCTTCCCTTCAATAATCAAAGCAAAAAAAATAAAATAAAAAATGTTTGTATATCTACATAATTTGAACATACGTATCAACATTTTGATTTTAAAAAGAAATACACACATACATAATACATGTAAGAATATAGTTCACCCAAAACTAAAAATGCAAGTTTTTCCATACCTCAAAATTATAATGTTATTTAGGTTAGATTCGAATCACATCTTCTATTCCAGAAAAAAATAATTTAGTGGCAACACTTTATAATAATATTGAGTTATAAGTCACTTATAAATGATTAGTTAATGGTGAACTAATAATTTACAAAACAGGACTACACTTTCATATATGATTAATAAGTAATAAGTTAACATTTTAGTAATGTTTTATTAATTCAGTTATAAGTAACATATAAGTTAGTAGTTAATTATGTACAAATCGTTTACAAAACATGACTATACATTCATAAATGTTTCATTAATGGTGTGCTATCAATTTACAAATGTGTTGTAAGTTATCTTAAATAAAGTTAAAATCAATAAATTAATCAAACAGATCATTAGTAGAGGGCTTATAAGTTATTAGTTGATACAGTATGTATCACTTATAAATGATTTAAGTATTTATCTCAAAATTGTTTTGTATAATTATCTCAATAATTGTTAATCATGAACAAATTATGAATAAGCCATTAGTAAATAATCAATATATGATATATTGTCAAAGTTGTAAGGTCTGTGTTCAAAAGCACAAACCTGTAGGTATGCTAGAGCACTATTTTTTTAAGAAGAGTAATTAATGTGTTTTGAAGTGGATAAACATTTATAAATGCCTTAGTCAGGTGATTCCAGTTGCTTGTGTTAAATCCTTTCACTCATCAGCACAGACCTGTGTTCTGTGTGGGATCTAGTGAGAAAATGAACCTCTCAACTGGTTTAACCTTCCACTGAAGCTCACATCAGGTGCACAGAGTTAAAGACTCCATGTGTGTCAGAGAAGAAAGCTGTCTATACCCTCACCAGTCAGCACTTACACTGCAGTACACACTACAACGTGTTCAACACCTGTTATAGATTATGTTGAAACGCATAAATAAAATTCATGAATTTACACAGCATCTACAACAGGAGTTGAACACTTAGTAGTGTGTTCTGCTGTGTATAGTATGTTTGACTGGTGAGGGTATAGACAGCTGTCTTCTATGAAACACAACATTACTAAAATGTTAAATTATGACATATGAATCATTTAAGAATGTGTAGTTATGTTTTGTAAATGATTAGTTCAATAACAATGACATTAATTAATCATTTATAAATTACTTATAACTGAACGTTATTATAAAGTGTTACAGACTTTAGAAATGAGAGAATAGTATAATAAATAAATAAAGAAAACTATCCAAATTTGAAGGTGGAAAGCTAAAATGTACACATTTTTATTGCAATCAAGATTAAATTTGTTGTAATGTTCATGTGGATTGAGGTATCAAGCTAATTGAAATCTTCTCACTTCAGTTACTGTCAGTTCTTGTAGAGCTGCTTCATCAGATGGAGTCAGTGTGTCTGTCGAGCACAGTAATAAACAGCAGTGTCCTCTTCTCTCAGACTCTTGGCTTCAAGATACTGTGTACTTTGAGACACGTCCTCACTCATAGTGAAGTGATTTTTCATGGAGTCTGCATAAATAAGATAATCAGAGCTAGAACTCCTGCCAGAGTTCACTCCCCCAATCCACTCCAGAGCTTTCCCTGGTTTCTGTCGTATCCAGTGCATCCAGTAGCTTGTCATTGAAAAACCAGATATTTTACAGGAGATCTTCACTGTTTCTCCAAGTCTCTTTATCTCAGCAGACGACTGATCCAACCGGATTTCATCACCACTGATACCTGTGGAATAAAAATAAATAGCTTGCATTGATGTAGAGCATCCATTAGTGTATTGAATGCTATTGGCTAATAAAGACAATGTCAAACTTACCTTGAGTTAAAATCACTACAATAATGAACAGACAAATGCTTTTTGACATCATTGTTAAAAAAAAACCTTGACTGCTTTGTAACTATACGGGTGTATGGAAATGATCATTTAATGTTTGCCAGTTGTTGAGCTGAATTGTGTTTATATACAGGTGAAGTGGAGAGTGAATTTGCATATGCAACATTTTTGAGCTGTATATAAAGTGCTGAAGTAAGATGTGGGTAGAAATATGAGGAGGTGTTACTGAAATACTTGAAGAATTACACGTGAACTCCAACTTAACCACATTTACTTTAAACTAATTTGACCTTAATTTCTTAGCTCTGTTTTTGATTACTTTTTTGTGATATAATTTTTTGTCTCTACAATTTAATTATTTTACACAAAAAGGTATATAATATATGTCTCAACAATTTACATTTTCAGACAAAGTCACGATTTCACTGTTAGTTTGGGAGTCCCTCTTGTGGAAGCAGTGAATAATTGCTATAATGTACTATTCAACATTTGTTAATGTATTAATACTATTACATTCTTCAAGTAAATGTTAAAATTATTTTTTTTTTACTTTTTTTCAAAAGTGATTGCATTGCTTTTCAGGTTCTCAAATTACAATTATGGAATGTCAGCTTGTGTGTATGGAAACAATGTCTAATTTATTTATTCATTTATTTCAATTCTGCAAATAGACTGTTTTAAAAACCAGGTGTTGTGTGTTTTCAATCCGTGAGACGCCATTAGCAACTGTCCATGTGAACAACATGCTCTGAGATCCCATCTGTTTCTGTGACTATATAAATATTTTCAACTACATTAAGTTAGAAATAGATTTTCCTGAGATTAGAAATGACCAAAGAAAAAAAAAAGAAAAATAATTTCCTAGTAGTTCTTTGTAAAACTGTAAGGCAGGATATACTCAGTATTTGTCTAAGGGACTTGGGTTCAAACCTCGACCCTACATTCTGTAATGTCAAATAGAAAAATTCAGCTAAGATTAATAATAATCACCTTGCTGTTGTATTAAACACTCTTAACAAAAGTAAATAATGAGAGCTTCACCAAAAACATCAAACAATTTGTCCATACTGTATGACTTGTGCCTCCATGCAAATTCTCCTGAAGACATTTGATAGAGTTGTACAAGATAAATCTAATTATTTAGATGTTTAATTAAATTTATTCACTGAGGTTTTGTATTGTGAGCTCACTGAGCTGTTTATATGGTTGTTTTCAGATTTTGTACAGTGCTGTAGCTGTATTCATCACTGTGTCTCTCTTGCACAATAATATACAGCAGTGTCTTCATTCTTCATATTATTCATCTGCAGATACATCTGTTTCTTGCTGTTGTCTCTGGAGATGGTGAAGCGTCCCTGAACAGACTGAGAGTAGTATATATAACTGCTACTAGATGAGATGTATGCCAGCCACTCCAGACCTCCTCCTGCAGTCTGTCTGATCCAAGCTAAGTCTGGGTCACTACTGAATCCAGAGAATGTACAGGTGAGTCTGTGAGATCCTCCAGGTTTAATGACCACTGACTCAGACTCAGTCAGTGTTTGACACCAACAGACTGAAAAACAAACAGTTCAACATTAACATTTACAACAGTGCACACAAATAAGTCTGATCATCAACAGGTTTTTAAGACAATCTTACATTCTGTGAGAGCAAACATGAAGATAAAACCCAGTTTTGAAACAATATCCATTGTCATGTTATGAAAAGAGCAAGCTGAAGTATCAACGTCACTAACAACGGAGTAGAGGCTTTTTAAAGAGGATGAGGAGAAGTAAGTTTGCATAGGGTGCCCCCTAAAGGTACATTTACATTTTCTGTGACCTTATTGACCTTCATAATTATGTCTGCCTTTAAATATATTGTATGTTTATAGGGAGTAGTTCAGAGACATAGTAGTGTCTCATATTGGCTGTAATGATGTGCTTGACAAAGAATATAATTCAACTAACAGTATTTAAGAACACTCTTTAAAAGACACAGGAAAACACAAAAGATAATATAAACACAACCATGTAATGAAGATGCTTCTTTACTACTATTATCATTGATTCTGCACTGATTAGACTGAAAATCTGTTAGAAAGATTATCATTCAAAGATATTGATGTGCTGAATATATAACTGATTATAAATGTTCACATAGATTGGATTGTTATAGAGCTCAAATAAATTCTAGAATATAATTCAACATTTTCAGAATTCAACATTAACATATATTTATATATATATATATATATATATATATATATATATATATATATATATATATATATATATATATATATATATATACACACAAGCACTGTATAAACGTTTTCTTGATTTATTCAAGTTTACGTCAATTTCTAAAACACCCTGAGTATTAATTATAAAAAGTGAAGTGTGCTGAAACATTTTCTAGGACCCTCAGAGATCACATATATCTATTTACATTTACATACAAATTTAGCATAGCGTTTGTTTATTTATGCATAGCTGATGTATATCCTCCACTGTTACACCGATTAAAACTTTATAAACTCATAAATCATGCAGTAATGACTCATTTGGAACAAAACATCCTAGACTTTTACATTTTGTCCCCTTGGAATTATAAGGTTCTATCTGCGTTCTGAGTAGTTTTGAGATATTGAGCTTTAAAATTTTTGTGTTCCATAGACTTCTGTAGATAGAACCTTTTTGTTTTTTCAATAAAAAATCCCAAAATATACACAACTTAAAATAAAACATCACATAATGTAAATAAATGGTTACAGAATAAGAATATGTGAATAACTCAATTTTGACAAAAATGTCAGATA
The DNA here is from genome assembly GCF_003368295.1 of Carassius auratus. NCBI lineage: Eukaryota > Metazoa > Chordata > Actinopteri > Cypriniformes > Cyprinidae > Carassius > Carassius auratus. The sequence continues at coordinate 47,863 of NW_020527976.1, forward strand.
GAACCTTATAATTCCAAGGGGACGATTTTCTGAAGGAATAGTCAGAAGTGTTTGCCCATATAAATCTCATCCTAGTTGCCAGTGGTTAGTTGTAGAACAGGGTAAAAGGTGGGCCTATGCTTAATTTCTTAATTTAGCTTTATTAATGAATTAATTAATGAATAAACAAATTACTATGTTGTGAAAAGCTTTTGGCAATGATTCAGAACAGAAATTTTATTTTTTCATAATTTAATATGCCCTGAGAGTAACAACTTGGTTAAGACTCTAAACACAAGATTGCAGCATTATATTTTAATATATTTAAGTTCATTCTTGTAACGGGGTCAGTAGTTTTTGTTCAGCCCTCCTGTTTTTTGTCTTACTGTGAGCCTCTAGCACAGTAATAAACAGCTGTGTCTTCAATCTTCAGGCTTTTCACCTCTAAATGCAGCATGTTTTTGCTGGTGTCTTTGGTGATGGAGAACTGTCCCTGTAGAGACTGAGCAAAAGTAGTGCCAGTGCCACCGTCTATATATCCAATCCACTCCAGTGCTTTCCCTGGTTTCTGACGGATCCAGTGCATCCAGTAGCTGCTCATTGAGAATCCAGACACAGTGCAGGACAGAGTCACTGATTCTCCAGGCTATTTCACCACAGAATCTGAGGAGGTCAAAGACTGACCACTAACAGCTGAAAAAGATAAAACAAATCATGTTAGATCATTTAGAAGAGTGAAACTACAACAGTAATATAGAACTAATGGGAGTTTCTCACATGAAATAATTATCAGCAGGAGTCCATACAGTAGCATCTCCATCTCTGCAGTAAAACAGTGACAGTTACACTGCAGATGTTTGTCACTGGACACATGCACTGACTGAAAGTTTAGCTTTTATCAGTTTTTGAGTCTGGGAGACACTGAAATTATGTTTTGACCACAAAATTATTTGCATCTTTGCAGGTTTGCAGATCTGTAGTTTAATGCAGTAATCTGAGAATTATTACAGTAGACAAGGGGAAAATCTTCACTTATATATAAATAACTGAGTTATACATGTAAATTATTTTACTTTTTTCTCATGGTGTGTTATTTGATATTGACCTAACATGACGAAAGATTAATTATTTATCATCAGCATTGCTCAGTCATTTTTCAAACAGTTTCTGGTTAGCAGGTAAGGTTTTTTTATTTTATTTTGTTCTTTATCTTTAGATTAATGTCTCAGGGTGTACTCACACTAGGCACGGTTGCCATGAACCGGGCCCGAGTACGATTGTCCCCCCTCCCCACTCCCCCTCTGGCCTGCACTCACATATAGGGTTTCAGCATTCGTGCCGGAGCACGCTTACATCATTATGGTGCGATGGTTTCGGGATAAACAGGAAAAGCCGCGCTCTCTGAACACAATGGAGTCCATCGCTCTGTTTTCTTTGTGGATAATTTTGTGTCGTTTGGTCCACGGTGGTCCACAGCCCTCTCACAGCCTGTTGTTAAACAGATGTGTTGCCTTAGTGGCGTGAAAATTTTGTGTCGTTTGGTCCACGGTGGTCCACAGCCCTCTCACAGCCTGTTGTTAAACAGATGTGTTGCCTTAGTGGCGTGAAAATTTTCACGTAATCGTGCTGCTCGTATGAGGATGTTTGCAAGGTACCAGCTGAAGGGCAGCAAGGACTTTGCATTTTTGAGTTTTTATGCATTTTGCAACCTCTGCCGTAGACCAAAGCGACCCTTTCCCTGCCATGTTGGTTTTGGAGCGTCGCAAAACCGTGACGCAACGCGTCCTTTTCCGTGCTCCGGCACGGTTAGCACTCACACTTCATGCGAACTGCGCCCGAGTCCAACTGAACCGTGCTCTGGCCCACCTCTTCCAAGCGGGCCAGGGCCGGCTAATTGAGCCGCGCCCGGGCACGGTTCGGAGCACTCACACTAGTCAAACGAACCGCGCTTTGGTGGTCAAACGTACTCGGGCACGGTTCAAACTGGCTAGTGTGAGTACACCCTCAGTGTCATGTTTATTTTGTGGGGTAAGGCTTATAAGATCTGTGTGTGATGGTGTTTTAGACAGGCCTTATACCACTTCAGAGACTCTTCCCCTTTTTCATATTGCATTACCAACATATCTTCAGCCCACCATCATGTTTCTCATGATGAGTTTTTGAACAGGTGCTTGTATTTGTGCTTCCACTGTGTGTCTTGCACAGTAATACACTGCAGTGTCTTCAGTCTTTAACTGACTCATGTGCAGATAGAGATTAGAGCTGTCCTTAGATGCCGTGAATCTGCCCTGAACTGACTGAGCTGTGCTCTTATTAGAATCTGAATAATAATAAATAATCCATTCCAGTCCTTTTCCAGGTGCCTGACGGGTCCAGTGCATGTAAGCGCTACTAACAGTAAACCCACTGCAGGCACAGGTCAGTTTGTAGGAAGCACCTGGAGACTACTGACTGTTCAGACTGTGTGAGCACAACCTGACAGTCAATACCTGTGGATAAAAACAACATGTAGAATTATAAATATGGATATTTACAATAAAAACTGTTTGTTTTATCCAAGACACAGCAGCAAGCAACAGCAGGAGAAATGAAGAGAACATGGTTTATGAAGGCTGAATGATGATGATGATGTGACGGCTGGTGAAAGGACAGTCTCGAAACAATAGCGAAATAAATAAATATTAAATATTAATACTAAATATTGTAGAAACATAATTTTCTGTAAAGTTGCTTTGTAACGATTTATTTTGTAAAAAGCGCTATACAAATAAAACTTGAAACTTGAACTTTACAGAAAATTATGTTTCTACAATATTTAGTAGTAGCTAGTAGTTTGTGCACATTTGACAGGATTTTAGAAAAAATAATAATAATAATACAAGACGTAGTCAGCTAGACGATGAACTATCAATATTATCAAGTTATTATATGATTCAGTCACACATTTAGCAATAATTGTTAGTTCTGTTTGTTGATTCAAGGTTAGCATCATCTGGGGTCCTCTGAGGGTCAGCATCATCTCTTCTCAGGTGTTCTGGATCCAGACTGGAGCTTGTTTAAATCCTAGTTACCACGGGATGTAAATCCCGTGGCGAAACATAGAAACAAAATACAGACATCATTAGCATAGCTGCTGATCCAACAAAGTAAAATTAGTTTAAACCAAGCTAATGAATAAAAATGCAACTTTGAACAGATGCAACTACACTCACAATTAAAAAGAAACATTATTCGAATGCTTGGCGAAAGAGATGTGTTTTTAATCTAGATTTAAACAGAGAGAGTGTGTCTGAACCCCGAACATTATCAGGAAGGCTATTCCAGAGTTTGGGAGCCAAATGTGAGAAAGCTCTACCTCCTTTAGTGGACTTTGCTATCCTAGGAACGACCAAAAGTCCAGCGTTTTGTGACCTTAGGGTGCGTGATGGGTTGTAGCGTGGTAGAAGGCTAGTTAGGTACGCTGGAGCTAAACCATTTAGGGCCTTATAGGTAAGTAATGATAATTTGTAACTGATACGGAACTTAATAGGTAGCCAGTGCAGAGACTGTAAAATTGGGGTAATATGATCATATTTTCTTGACCTCATAAGGACTCTAGCTGCTGCATTTTGGACGACCTGTAGCTTGTTTATTGAAGAAGCAGGACAACCACCTAGAAGTGCATTACAATAGTCCAGTCTAGAGGTCATGAATGCATGAACTAGCTTTTCTGCATCAGAAACAGATAACATGTTTCGTAGCTTGGCAATGTTTCTAAGATGGAAGAATGCAGTTTTTGTAACATTGGAAATATGATTTTCAAGAGACAAATTGCTGTCTAATATAACACCCAGATTTCTGACTGTAGAGGAAGTAACAGTACATCCGTCTAGTTGCAGATTGTAATCTACAAGATTCTGTGTAGTGTTTTTTGGTCCAATAACTAATATCTCTGTCTTATCCGAATTTAATTGGAGAAAATTGTGTGTCATCCAATCTTTTACATTTTTAACACACTCTGTTAGCTTAGATAATTGGGAAGTTTCATCTGGTCTCGTTGAGATATATAGCTGAGTATCATCAGCATAACAGTGGAAGCTAATTACGTATTTTCTGATAATATTACCAAGGGGCAACATATATATTGAAAATAGAAGGGGACCTAGGACGGATCCTTGTGGCACTCCATATTTTACTGATGATAAATGAGATGATTCCCCATTTAAGTAAACAAAATGGTAGCGATCGGACAGGTAGGATCTAAACCATCTTAGAGCCTGCCCTTGAATACCTGTATAGTTTTGTAATCGATCTATGAGTATGTCATGATCTATGGTGTCGAACGCAGCACTAAGATCAAGTAAGACTAGAAATGAGATGCAGCCTTGGTCTGACGCAAGGAGCAGGTCATTTGTAATTTTAACAAGTGCAGTTTCTGTGCTATGGTGGGGCCTAAAACCTGACTGAAATTCTTCATACATATCATTTTTATGCAGGAAGGTGCTCAATTGAGCAGACACAACTTTCTCTAAAATTTTAGACATAAATGGAAGATTTGAAATAGGCCTATAATTTGCCAGTACACTAGGATCTAGTTTTGGTTTCTTAATAAGAGGCTTGATAACCGCCAGCTTGAATGGTTTTGGGTCCTAAAGTTAACGACGAGTTTATGATATTGAGAAGCGTTTCTTCTGCTACAGGTAACAGCTCTTTCAGTAATTTAGTGGGTACAGGATCTAATAAACATGTTGTTGGTTTAGATACAGTGATAAGTTTATTTAGCTCTTCCTGTCCTATGGTTGTAAAGCGCTGCAGTTTGACATACTGTTTTTCCATGCAATTCTAAAAACTTCTAAGTTAGTTTTTCTCCATTTGCGTTCAAGACTTTGAGTTAATTTCTTGAGAGAGTGAGTATTACTGTTATACCATGGTACAGTATGTTTTTCTCTAACTTTTTTCAATTTGATTGGGGCAACAGCTTCTAATGTATTAGAGAAAATAGTGCCCATGTTGTCAGTAATTTCATCTAATTCGTGTGTATTTTGGGTACAATTGGCAGTTGAGATAGATCAGGCAGGTTATTTGCAAATCTTTCTTTGGTGGCTGGAACAATAGTTCTGCCCAGACGGTAACGCTGAGACATATAGTTAATATCAGTTATACGCAGCATGCACGATACAAGGAAATGGTCTGTAATATCATCACTTTGAGGTACAATATCTATAGCAGTAAGATCGATTCCATGCGATATAATTAAATCTAGTGTATGATTAAAACGATGAGTGGGCCCGGTGACATTTTGCTTGACTCCAAAGGAGTTTATTAGGTCAGTAAACGCAAGTCCTAATGTATCATTTGCATTATCAACGTGAATATTAAATAAACAATTACCAATTCTCTAAGGAATTATCATTCTGTCATTAATTATTAATTGTCCTGTTATTGTCTTGCTTTCTTCTGTGGAACAGAAAAGTAAATATTCTGGCTGCTTTTTTTTCCATGTAATATAAAAGAGGTTTGATTCTGTCAAAGTCCAAAAATGATTAAATAAATGCCATTAAATATTTTATTATTGGAATCATTTAACTTGCATTTCTGTGTTTTAAGAAGTAAAATCCTATAAAGTTGGAAAGACATTGTGACACATTGTTTTGATTTTGAGGTAAATTATTCCTTTAATATGATACATTCTGTTTTTGTTATGTATATTATGGGAATTCTTAGTGTTCATGTGGATGAGAACCTGACCAATAACCCAAAAATTTGAATTTTCAAAAATGTTACTACACGCAGCTTTTGCTACATAAGACATTAACTGATGATTTTGTTTTGGATTACATGTGGATTATTGTTTTTGTTTAGTATTTTCAGTTACAATACTGACAAAACAGGATTGGATTTTATGTCTGTTAGTCTGTAAAACTGCCTAAATAAATCCCCGGAAATTTCATTAAAAAAAACATTGTCTCTCATCTTCAGATCAATCACTCATTTACTAGTTTTAAATAGAAAATATGTCAGTTGAGTCTGCATTGATATATTTGGGGACACACAGAAATGGGTGTGTTCAAACAAAATACACTGAGTTTTTTGTCAGCATCAATTAATGTGAAAATAAAAATGTATAATTTTTGAAAATTTGCACATTGTGACTCATTTTGGCAGCACAGGCCATATTTAGCAGATATATTTAATAAAAAAGGCTACATTTATTTACAAAGTATAACATCACCTGGCCCATTTAGTGTTTAATATTTATTTATTTGTTTTGATTTTGCCTTATAATATCATAAGATGTTTAATATGAAAAGGGTCTCCAATGTACTTTGTTTGTTTTTGTTTTTGAAAAAAATGTGTTCAGTGGAGAGACAGATTTTTTTACAGTTTCTGTGTCAGTTTGCAGCACAGTGTATCGCGAGAACCGTAATACACAGCTGTGTCCTCAGTGTTAAATCTTAATTTTCAGAGAATCTGTTACATGATTGCTGCTGGAACAGTAAAAATATCCAATCTATTCCATCTGACATCGGGTTCTGAGATTTTCATTGATGTTATGACCTGATATTAGTTCTTATGGTTATTTTTGTAAGAGAAATGAGTCGAACCAGACAAATTAAAGAGTCTACCAAAACTGTGCGTTGAAACACGAGCTGAATTCCTCAGGAAGTCATAAATCAGTTCTAGTGCCACAAGAACCAAGCAAGATGACCAACCAAATTTTTCACACAACAGCTTTCAACATTAACACCACTAGAACAATTATTTCAGTGCTTTAAGTGGCCCAAAAGAGGTGCCGGTACTCTATTGTAGCCTATTTTATTAATGGGGGGGAGGGGGGTGTCTGTGATCTTGGGTGACGGGATGGGGGGCTTATGATATTAGACTTCGTAGCCTATAATAAAAGATAATGAATTTCAAACCTTAACTAAACACATTTTTATTCAAAGATCAACCGTCTGTCATTACTCTTCAGTCTGCCACAAGAAACAGCAACATTAAAATCATGAACTCAAATGTCATTGTAAAAAATAAAAAAAAATAAAAAATAAAACAATGACTGTTGTAACAGTGCGTAAATCAGACCTTTCTGTAATGCTAACGTTAATAAGCTTAAACGAAAATAACGAAATAATTGTGTAGCGGAGTATTTTTTGTACACAGTGCCGCGAACTGTCAATCACTCCTGTACGCGTGCATCACTGTCCTCCTCGCAGCTGCAGCAACTTGCGCTCTCTTCATCAAGCTTTAAAACAAAAAGGGGACAAAAAGATCATATTGTCTTTGTGCATAGTCTATAGATTAATTAGATAAATGAATATCTAAATTTGTGCCTAGCCGCCTACTGTAGCTATTTTTTAGAACTTAGAAAAAAGATGCTGCAGCCAATGAGCAGCCAGCGGGGGCTGGCTGCAGGACGACTCAACCTCGGCAGACAGTTTTTAATGTTTATCAGACAATAAATACTGAAGATTTTGCTTTAGTATAATTTTCAGGACAATTAGGGTCAGATTCGGGAGTCGGGACAACAGTTTAGATTTCGGGACTGTCCAAAATTTTTAGGGACGTCTGGTCACCCTACCTGAAAGAGCTGCATTACTTCATTAGCTTGAGTCTGACCTGCAATGTTATCATACAGACTTGGTGAGGTGTCAGTCAGCGAATCATCTGATTCTGAATCATCTGAGTCTTGTTCTTGCAGTATTCAGAGTCTGAAGCCAAGAGAACATATGAAGTGTTGTTAACTGTATATAAATTTTAACCGAACCGAGTGTGGTGTACACTCATAATGAATTTCACACACCTTCTCCGGCCACGTTGAGTTGTTGACACTTAACAGTGGGAAAAGCGACACATACGCTATTCACTTGTTTAACTTAAGGGTGAATGGGTAATGTAGTTACTGCTCTCGGTGGGATGAATTAGGAAGCTTGCATTGTGAAGGGCGCTCTGAAAATCGGCAGTGCAGGTAAAAAGATTGAAACCTCTATTAAAACAGATGTCCAAATGAGCGTACCGGTATGCTAAAAGCACGTTCTGGGCGCACGGAGAGCTATATTTGGAAGTGGCGGTACTGAGTACCGGTGCGTACCGGCCCACTTAAAGCACTGAATTATTTACAATTTCAATTCGAAGAAGATAAATTTGGTGTCAAATTTGTTGTTCGTAATTGAAATGCAACGCTGGACATCACATGGAAACCCATGAGTTAAACACTTCCGTTGACTTCCCCCCACCTAGCAGAACCAGACTGAAATTCCTAAGGGGGAAGGGATTTTGTCTCCACAGAAGTATTTGTCAAGAGAATGGCAAAGAAACTTCTTTTGTACAGATATATGGACCAGAATGAACTCAAAAAGACTTATAAATGAATCAGTCCATCGCTTCACTCCATATTCATTTATGTGTAACCCACACATTTGACTATCATGTTATAATCACTTATTGTGTATGTTTTTTTTAATAACTATGGGACAGCTGAAGGATACATAGTCATGTCTGGTATGTGTGTGATTGAATCTACTTGCTTGATATTGTCCAGACAATAATTTATTTGTCCCATGTATCATATTCGTGTAATAGGAATCATGTCCAAAATGAAACCCTGCAAGGCAGGAAAATTCGGACCACATGCTTGGTAAGATAAACAAATGATTTATGATACCACCGAGCCAAGACAACATCTGATTGGTCAAGACAACATTTGAGGTGTGGCCAACAGGCTAAAAACTGAGGACATCGTAAAATCTTTGCTTTTAGTCTGCTTTTAGAATCTGCTTTTAGTCTCTAGCTATGCTGCTGCTATTAGCCATGTCTGCTTCTAGTCTCTAGCTATGCTTCTGCTAGCTTGTAGCTTCTAGCCATGCTGTTTCTCATCACTGTTCTTTGAGCGCGGTTCCTGCATGCTTCAGCCTGCTCGCCTGCTGCTACTTAGCCACGATGAGAAGGAACACAACCTAGTCTCGTCAAACTTTATTTCTTTTCTTTTCCGTTTGAGAGTTTCGTGTTCTGAGTTAAGTTTTGTAACATCGAGTCTCCGACGCCTGACCTCGGGTGTCCGTTCAACTTCAACCAGCGCACACGACTCTGCACTTTCAGCCAACACCCAACAACCACGGGCTTCCCAAGACGTCACTTCAGCCACTACTGAACTTCCAGCCAATCAGCGACACCGGGATACCCCTTTCAACGGGAGTCCCTTTCACAGGAAACGAGAGGCAATGTATCCCCAGATATTTGTTGTGCTGGTGTATCTAATATAATTTTAGTCACATTGAGGAACTCAATTCGAGGGCTAATTACGTGATTGATGGTTGTTCATGTCTATGCAATTTAACGTATTGCTGTAAACTTGGGATTCCATATTTCCATTCTCTTAAACTCATCTCTCCCTAATTTTCGATCTTCCTGCTACTTGTGTGAATGTTTGAGTGCGTGCGTTTATGTGTTAGATTAGTTTATATGTCTTAGATTTATCTAATAAAGCCTTATTCATATTGAAAAGAGAAGTATCTTGTGTTTTGTGCTTACAAGTTAATGTCTTAAACTGCCGATCTTGTTACTGTGCTAATTGATAGTGTTTCACTATAGTTTGGATATAAGTATCCAGCGCAGATTTGATGTTAAACGGCTCGTTCACTGAACCACAGAGTGTCTCCGTGACCAGCCGTGAAACAGTGATTCTGTTCAAATTCCCTTTAAAAAATCTTAAATGATTCCCGTTGAGCTTAAAAAAAAAATAAGCGGAAATAAGAGGAAACCGAGCAGTCGCACCTGCACCTGCTCGTCACAGGCTGAGCGGCCACACCTGCTCCCCATCAAGCTCTGGCTACATAAACCCAGCAAACGAACGCAGAGGTGAGAGATGTCTCCACAAGACTTGGCTAACCCTATGTTCTATTGTTTCTGCAGAGAGCAGTGTGTGACTGCCAGCCCCACCACACATGGGAAAGCACTGACCCACACTGTTGGAGAATGTGGGTAGGACAGTGAAGAAGTCACAGGCGACCCCTCCACACGCGGTGTTACCCCTTTTGGACTGGTTTGGATTATTTTCTCTCCTCACCCCTTGGACTCACACACCTTCTCTGTTTTCCCCAGGTGGCGCTCTTCCCCCAAAGATAGAAGAACTGCTGAAGCACCTCACCAAGGTGAGCATCCACCAGCAGCAAATTATGGAGCACATGGCCTCCCGGCAAGGGGAAACCGAACGTGAGCTCGCCGCGCTCCGTCTGGCCACGGCCCCACAAACTCTGCTACCTGACCCCATGTCCAGGAAATGCAGTTGCTGCCCATGATGACATTACAATATGACATAACGATGTATCTCCAGATGTTAGAGACCGTGGCCACACGGGAGGCATGGCCCAAGGAAGAGTGGGCACAGATCGTGGCCCCGCTGTTAACGGGAGAGGCACAACGGGCATACTTCACGCTTCGGGGTCGGGGTTCGACTGCTTACTCGCCACCGTCACTCAGCCTGCCAGTCCCGCCGGGAACCCCCCAACCCGGAAGACCCTGAAGAAGTCCCAAGGCGTCCCGTCTTGCAGGCCTCGGACAGCCCCAAGGACGGTGAGTCACCCCCTCCAACTTCTAACCTCTACTTTGATCTCTACCAGCAGGTGACTGGGGCCGGGGGGTTTTCCAAGAAGCAACATGAGGATGACCGCTTAAAACACTGTTGGGCCCAAGTGAGGGTCACGGAAGGGTGAGAGCTGCAGCCAGCGCCCCACCCAACTCCTCACTTTGTGGAGAAAATGACTATGACTAAAATGGCTTTACTGTGTCACGCAGCAAGGGGGGGGAGGGGGGAATCCTGCTAGTCGTCCCTCGCAGCAAGATGGAAGCGGTGATGGAAATAGCCCATGAACACCCTATGGCAGGCCACCTGGGAGCTCAGAACACAATACAGCACATCCAGGACTGATTCCACTGGCCGGGCCTAGAGGCCAAAGACAGGCATTTCTGTCAGGCCTGCCCAACCTGCCAACGGTCATCACACTGGTCCCCTCCCCCCAGCCCGCTGATACCGCTACCCATCATTGAGGTGCCCTTCGAGTGGATCAGGATGGATCTGGTGGGGCCGCTGCCGAAGTCCACCCAGGGGCATGAACACACCCTTTTCATCGTGGATTATGCGACCCGCTACCCTGAGGCCATCCCCCTCCGTAAAGCCACCAAGAAAGCCATCGCCCAGGAGCTGTTCCTTCTATGTAGTCCCATCCCATCCCAGATTCTGACTGACCGGGGGCCTGTTCTTCGTACGTCGCTTATTACATCCGAGATCAAATGACACATCCAAGATGATATCATCGTGCTCATCATGATCCGGCTAATTGGGTTCTTCGAACACACCTGTTGTGTATGATTAGTATCGCTGGATTGAATTATCTGAGATAATTGCGCGTTCATGTGTTGGCTTAAAAGGGGATATGTATCGATACTCGAAACCATGATCAGCAGTGCAGCGATTGGCTGGTGGCAAGACGGCAATGTAATGACGTCATATAATTTAAAATGACACCCGACGAAAAACTTGACAAACAAGCAAACAAAACTACATAAATGTTATAATAGATACATGAAACAGATAATAGACAATGTTTTTATTTTATTAGAATTTTTTTTCATGATTCCCAATTATTTAGATTCGCAATTTATAATAGTTGTGCAGTCTTTAAATGGGGTGAAATGCTATTTCATGCATACTGAGTTTTTATACTGTTAAAGAGTTGGATTCCCATGCTAAACATGGACAAAGTTTCAAAAATGATGTTGTACGTTTGAAGGAGTGCTTTTGTTCCAAAAATACTCCTTCCGGTTTGTCACAAGTTACGGAAAGGTTTTTTTTTTTTTTTTTTTTCGAGTATGGGTCTGTTTGACGTTAAATGGAGCGGAATTTCACTTATACTGTATGGGTCCTAAGGGCAGTTCTGCCGGAAGAGCGCGCGCTCCCATATAGCAGAGCACTGAGAGCAGAGACATTCACTGATCAGAGCGAGAGCGTCGCGAAATGTCACAAAAGAAGTGTGTTTTTGGTTGCGAGGGCAAGACAACCCTGCACAGATTACCAAAAAAAAAAAAAAAAACAGCATTAAGGGACCAGTGGACGGAGTTTATTTTTACAGAGCATCAACGGAGTTGTGCAAGTGTTTTTGTTTGTTCCCTGCATTTCGAAGATGCTTGTTTTACAAACAAGGTGCAGTTTGACGCCAGATTTGCGTATCTTCTATTTCTTAAGGATGATGCAATCCCAATGAAAAAGGGTCACGATCGTGTGTTGGAACCGCAGGCGGTGAGTAAAACTGCTTCAAATATCTCTGTGTTGTTAACTTAGCTATCGGCGTGTAAGCACAAGTAAACCTTGTACACCTTTAAAAAAAAGAAAAAAAAAAAAAAGACGACATAAAGTGGAACTTAGTCATTTTCCAAACCGCTAAGCAAATATATACAGTTTCAATACATACCACATAGAGATTTCCTGCTGTAGTCATTGCTGCTGCTGCTCTCGTTCAGTTTCAGCCTCGGGATCTGATTCTGGATCATAAATAAATGGCTGAATCTGACTGTTAGCCATGGTTTGATTTGGATGATGTTTTTTTTTCCTCACGGTAATGTCACAACTTCCAAACGCTCTCAACGCAAAAGCCTACTTGCGCTCATGATTCTTTAGCTCCGCCCACACGTCACGCCTCCAGATGCTCATGTTTTTCTGAAAAAAAACCCGGCACAGACTATTTTTCTCTTATAAATATAATAAAACTAAAGACTTTTTGGAGATAGGAAGGATGCAGTACTACTCTATAGGTACTCAAGATTAACAGGAGATTGGGTGAAAATGAGCATTTCACCCCCCCTTTAATTTTTTTTTTCAATGTAGAAATTATATATTCATTTCATTTTATATTTGGACTGATTTGTTAGGTGACAGCATTAATGAAAGTTTCTTAGGGGTCAATATCATGTTATCTTCATCTCCTGCGCTCCATCAAGCCACTCTTATAATAGCAGTCATCACTCAAAATAATGAACAACTCTATTATCTGTATAGCATGTGTGTAAGACTCTAATACAATTATGAAGTAATAATTTTATGACAAATAAATATATCAGTGAGTAAAACTGGCTGTCTATAGTAGGCTGTTATGGACTACACAGCATTTTTATATTATTTTTAATTAATTTTTTAAATGATTATTATTTTAAATTATTTTCCTTGGATCAGTAACGATACTCTTGTAATAAAGTAGCGGTGGTATCAGACATATTTTGAGTATCAGTTCTGTATGAAAATAAGAGATCTAATCCTGTTTACATGAAATATGCCTGCTCCCGAGAAGGTTTAAGCTTACGGACCTGTTGCTATGACAGCAAATCCGGGATGAGCTTCGAAGAACCAAACGATCCAAGATCACGCCAAATCGTCAACATTCAAATCCAGCAAACTGAGTTAGCGACGTACGAAGAACAGGCCCCAGGACTCTCAGTGACTCTGTAACATTGTAACTAGACCAACACTGAAAATAAATAAATAAAAATCTGAGTGTATTTAATACAGTCTGCAACCTTTGATGTTGTGGTCGAAAACAAATTAAGATACATTTTCTGTATATCTGTTAAATATTCAAGACCTACCACCTACCTTGTGTGAATGGAAGTTGAAATTCCCCGTTATGCCATATGATTCCTGCAGTGATTAAAAAAGTAGAAAGAATAAAGATTTCTGAATTGTATTGTGTTTCTTAAAAACAAATATTGAGACACATGCAGTTCTGTCAGCACTGATGACTAAATAATATTCATTTATTGCCTGACTGATTAAAAAGTTTGCAATGTTTAGTGAAAAAAAATAGTTAAAGATCAAATAAATGGAAGAAGCAAATAACAAATGCAGCAGTAGGCACTTTTTATTTGTATACAACACTTTTGCATTGTGTTTCCAAGCTGTCTATGCAGAGAATATAATAATTCTTGCACAGGTCTTCAGGCAATTTGTCACTGTGTATTGAATGCACAATAATAAACAGCTGTGTCCTCAGTCTGAAAGCTTTGACCTCGTAAGAAGACTGTGTTGCTGGAGGTTTGAGCAGTGAAACTGATCTTATTCTTCATTGTGTCACTGGTGCCTGTATCTCCAGAACTACAGAACCAGCCAATCCATTCCAACGCTTTTCCAGCTGAGTGTTGTATCCAGTTAGTACAGCCACCTCCTGATGCTGAATATCCAGTGATCTTACAGCCGATGGAAAATGATTCGCTAACACTTTATAATAACTGCACACTATTAATCATTAATTAAGCATTAGTAAACAGATAATTCATAATTTATAAAGCATTAATAGACAGCAATAATCAGTTTATAAATACAAAATAATGCTTTATTCTTGATTTAAAAGCATATCTATAATGTGTAATTTCATACTTTATTCATGATCAATTTATCATTTCTCGATGAAGTATAGCATTATTTACAAACCAGTTATTTAGGAGTTGCCAGTGATTCATAAGATCACAAGAAATGTAGTAAATTCAGGTAGTTATAAAGCATTTAGTAGTGGTCAGTTAACTATTTATGTGAGCTCATCTAAAGTGAGGACTAGTTATGCCTTGTAATTGTGCATTTATAAACGATATTTAAAGGCTCAGTTATCTTCTAAACAAAAAAAAAACGGAAACAAACACAACACAGTGATACAGAACATAGAAATATTAACAGCCTTTAAATCTCATTTGTAAAAGCTTTACAAGGCATAAATAGTCCTCACTTTAGATGAGCTCACAAAAATAGTTAACTATCAACTACATGAATTAACCCTGAATTACAGTAGAAATACATGTTAATAAACCATTTATTAACACTATAAGTAACTATTACTATATGTATGAATAAAAAGATGTATGAATGCACATTTAAATATTTATTAATCATTTACTTACAATTTCTAAGTGCTTATGAACCACTGACAACTCCTTAATAACTGGTGTGTAAATAATGCTATACTTAATTTAGAAATGATACATTGATCATTAAGTATGAAAAAACTATTATTAAATACAATATAGATATGCTTTTTAATCAGGTATAAAGCATTTATATCTGTATTTATAAACTGCTTATAAATGTCTATTAACTGTTTCCTAATGCTTAACTAATGAATAATAGCATGCAGTTATTATAAAGTGTTACCAATGATTCTCCAGGTTTTATCACCATGAGAGCAGGCTGATTCAACTCAATGCAATTAACACCTGGGAACATACATTTGAAAACACTGTCATTAACTGAAATGAGTTGTGCACATTTTTGTCACAAAACCTCTGAACATATTCTAAATAGTAGCAGCTACAAGACTCCCTAATAAACCCGTAGTATAGTGTTGATACTGTTACTCACTGGATGCTGTAGATAAAATCATTAGCAATAATCTAAAATACATGATTCTGTCTCTCAGGTGGGACCTGTGACTCTATCTAGACCGCAGGACTTAAAGAGCTCTTTATTGTGTCCGCATGCACCAGTTTACATAAGGAAGGAAATTTGCATCAATACTTTTTAGTGAACAAATTAAATTCAAACTACAAAACGAAAATTCCCCTAAATTAAATGACAACACTGAAGTCTTTTTTGTAAATGAGCCATTAAAAATCATTAAATATCTTCTGTTTGTTTCTTCTTGACACCTATTTTACAAAAAAATTAAGATGTAAAATCTAATTAAACAAAAGTCTTTATTCCTTATAATGAGTGCATGAAAAATGCACAGATCTCAGCACTACAGAAATATTCTTCTGTAGTTAATTTCTTTCTCACATTCATTTATTTTGATGTACTCATGGACTTTTTTCTTTCTTAAATGAAATGCATAATGTTTATTTGTGTTTCTTTAGAATTTATAAATTGGACTGCCTATTTCTCTGTCAAGAAAATTAACATTCATTCAGTGACATTTGTAACATCAACAAAAACTGCTTGACAAGAGCGCCACCTCTTGGAAAGGAACAGTACATCTGGAGCATCAGTGAAGTCAACAGTGAAGGTGGTTTTTGTATTGCTTTGACACTGAACTCATTCACTGTGATTCTCTAGCGCAGAAATACACAGCAGTGTCTTCAGTCTTGAGGCTGTTCATCTGTATATACAGTTGACTGCTGGAATCAACTATGGACACTGTGAACCTTCCCTGAACTGACTGGGAATAGTGCTTCTGAGAATTGGACGTGCCGATAGTTGAAACCCATTCCAGTCCTTTACCGGGTGCCTGTCTCACTAAAGCTGCCCAGCCATTGAAAGTAAATCCAGAGGCAGTACAGAACAGACGAAAAGATTCACCTGGTCTTTTTACCACATCTTCAGACTGAGTGAAGGTCTGACAATGAATATCTGTGGAAGAGAAAGAAATATAATAAACTGAAAAGTCAGGGGAAAAAAAGTATAACTATTTGCTTGCTAAAAGTATTTACAGTAATATTATTATTATTAAGAAAACAACAAACCATTTAAAAACAGTAGTATAAGGACTGAATTAATTATTGTTGCCATTGCTAATGATGCTCTTCAACAAAAAACACATACAATCAGTGAACAGAAACAGTTTATGAGATAAACATTACAGTTTTGCATGAACTCCTCCTCCAGCCTCAATTCTTCTTTTACATGTGCATAAAAAATGTAAATACATTAATATGTGACGTTAAATTTGTGACAATAAATTTGAATATGTGACATTTATGAGAAAACTTTTCATAGGTGTTAAATGACTATGTAATATTTTTAAAGCATTTTTAGCTGAATGAAATGTGTGAATGGATTAATAAATCCTTATGTGTTAATGATTACTGTATACTGGCACAGCTTGTAAATGACTCTGTAAGAATATTTATATGGGGACTGGTGTTGGATGCTGATGAAAGTCTAGAAATGCCCCTGGTGTTATGTATCTCTGATTCATGTGTTCAGGTTTTTGTACAGAGCTGTGGCTTGTTTATTTACTGTGACTCTCTGGCACAGTAAAACACAGCTGTGTCCTCAGTCTGAAAATTCTTCCCCTGTAGAAACACTGTGTTTTTGGACGTGTCCTGGGTGAAACTGATCTTGTTTTTCACTGAGTCTTTAATGTTAGTGCTACCATCACTACAAAGATATCCAAGCCATTCCAGTGCTTTTCCAGTGGGTTGACGGATCCAGTGAATGCAATAGCTTGATACTGAAATCCTGCAGGAGATGGAGAATGATTCTTGAGGTTTCACAACCATAGATGAAGGTTGAGTGAGCTCAACACAGAAAACACCACCTGAAAATAACAATAAAATAATGTATTATTAGATAACAGAAGCTTATTTCACTGATATAGATAGAATAAAAGATCAGTCAAGCTCACATGATGCAGCTGCCACCAGCAGTAATAGAGCTGATGAGAAGATCATGATTAAAAATGATGTGAATTTCTCCTTCTGTGCCTAAGACACACTTTGCTTTAGTACATGGAGTAGACGGAGAATTTGCATATAGTCATTTTGTTGTCCAAGATGTGAAACTTCTTTTGCCATTCAATCTTTAGTCTGTTTGATATATTGTATAACCTGTTGCACCATCAGGTTTTTAGATGTCCAATAAATGCATTCTTAATATAAATATAAACTTTTATTCTTTGATATGGAGGCTTATTTAGAGATTCTTATTGGTCGTCCAAGATGCATACATGTTTTTATTTTTTTGCCTATTTGTTTTTTTATTTTTTATTAATAATATTTTTGATCATTTTAAACACTGCACTTTTATAGCAATTTGTAGTGTAAATTTGAGGAACCTCTTCATAAATCTAGGTCTTATAATTTGATGCTTATCAGCAAAATTATATAGTGAAAGTTGAAAAAGTGGCAAATAAATGAATATACCAAAAATATCAGACACCTCTAATGAAACAGCATGAGCACAACTCATATTCAACAAACAAATTTAGTTTAATACTTGTTATTTAATGTATTAAAAACAATAAAATATTAGGAACAGTTCAATATTTAAGCAGAACTGTGTTTCCTACTAGGCCACAGATCTGTCTAATCACAGTCAGGCTGATGTTTTGGAAAAACAACATGAATTCCAGTGTGATTTTACTTATATACAAAAGTTCAGTAAACAAGATAATACTGAGCAACTTTACAATTTAGTTTTGTCAGTATTGCAATTATCTTTGTTTTTGCTCTGTCAATGCCATCGAAAGAACAATTGTGCCTCACAAGTCTCTGCTGTTTTGTTCCGGTTTATAAAAACTGGATACATGAATGCAATCCACTCCAGTGTTTTCCAGGGATTTCTCTCACAACAGCTGCAGCACAGTTACTGAATGAAAATTCAGAGGATGTCCAGAACAGCTGAAAAGATTCACCTGGTCTTTTTACCACAGCTTCAGAGTGAAGGACTGACAATGAATGTCTGTGGAGGGGAAAAAAAACAAAGTGAATACACCAAAACATTTACAGAATCTAAAGCTGACGATAGTAAATTAAATTTAATCTAAGAAAATGGCATTATTTACTGACCATGTAAAAATAATATTTAGAAGAGTAAATTCATTTTTATCATAATTGTCAAATGATTGTCCGACCTGTGCTGTCAGCAAATACAGACACATTATTTGTTGCAGCTTAAGAAGAAAACACATTACTGTTTTCCATTAACTCCTCCTTCCATCTGCATTGCACATTTGCTTGCAATGAACTGAATGATAAACAAGTGCACAGGATTTTTCTTTATATTGGTTCAAATGACACATTACTTGGTGATAAATGATGCAATTATTTCATTATTACAAGCTGAATTAATGTCTATAATTTCATTATGACATTTAAAAACCAGAAAGTCATTAGAAACAATTTTTATTTGTGATATGAAGATGTTTTTGTACAGGGAGTCTGTAGGCGTCTGTCACTGTGTTTCTTTGGCACAATAATACACAGCTGTGTCTTCAGCTCGCATATTCTTTCCTTGCAGTGTTATTGTGTTACTGGAAGTGTCTCTGCTGATACTGAACTTGCTTTTCAGAGAATCCTTGTAGTACAAGCTTCCATCACTCCAGATGATTCCAATCCACTCCAGAGCTTTTCCTGCAGGTTGACGAATCCAGTCTGTATGCTCACTTGTAACTGAATATGAGACTTTACAGTTGATAGTGAGAGTGGCATCAGGACGGACAGTCAGAGACTCAGGCTGAGTGAGTTCATATGAATCAATACCTGTATCAAATCAAATAATATCTGTTAATAAGAGATCATGATCTTTTGATCAACAAAATTATGAATTACACAGAAAACAGACTAAACTTACAGGATATGACTGCCAGAAGCAGCACTAAAGATGAAGAGATCATGGTTTGTTTCTCAGCACAGTTTGACTGAACTGAAGTGATTCTTCACTCCCTCTAGTGATCAGATGAATGTGTAAACTGACTCATGCCTGCTGCTTAAATATACAACAGGAAATTTACATAAACATACAGAGCTAATGAACTTCACGTGCATAACCCTGTGAACATTATTTTAAACAAGGCTTTTAGGTTTGAATCTAACTCATTATTGACATTGAAAGAGTCAATGAGCAACGATCATGTAAAGTCAACTGTATTATTCCATTATCTAATCATGCAATACTCAATACTCCTCATGTTATTATTATTATAACAGGGATCTTTTATAAACATTACTAACACTGAGAGTTTTTTGAAAAAGAGTTGAACACCTAGAAGTGACAAAATTATAATGTATTTCTCTCATTAAAATATTTATAACATTGAACTTTATAAATTAAATGTTATTTTTTTCTTTGCTCTACAAACGTCAAATTATTTACATCACATAATATTTATATATAAACAATTTCTTTTTTACTATTTTTACTTTTTTGACAGTTTTGTAAATGTCTGTATATGTATTTTTATTATCTACACTTTTACTTATTTTAGTAACAGCTAGTTGAAACAAAGTTTACTTTTTTATATTTTATTTTTGTTAACATATTTTATTTAATGCAATAATGATTTTTCTCTATTTTTTTATGGTTTTAGTTTTAGTTGACTGTAATAACCCTCAATCTGAAAGTGGATCTGTTGGACCTACATTGGAAAGACTGTAAATATAATTTGCGTATAGTTATATTAAATAGTTATATATAAATTATATAACTATGTTGGCAATATGTTTTAATATATTGCATTAATCCTATAAGATCACTGATCTGCTGAAATTTTAATCTGGCAGAGTGCTCTTCTATTGTTATATCAGCAGTATGTTCATCAAAGATTAAAGAGTAACTAAACCCTAAACCAACTTTTTTTAGTTAATGATCTATAAGAATGGGGCTTTATTAGTGCTGTTCATTGTTTCGAGTAACTTTTTTGACATTTGAGTATAAAGTGTTTTAATTCTACAATATATGGTGTAAAAATGTCTGAGTGCTGCCCTCTTCAAGTTGTACGGTGGCTACTGCAGTTGATTTTTCCTATTGGATGTTGCGGTGGCAAGTGATGTAAGCGGTGGCAGGTGACGTAAGCAGTTTCCAGCTCACCGTGCCCCTTGCTACGAACTACCACGCCCCTGGCAGTATAAAACCATCTTGTTCCGTCAAAATCACAGTAGTGAGTCAGGAGTTGGAATTGCGAGTATTGAAAACGATCAGGATCAGGATTATAGCATCTATTTAGCATATCAATTATATAGTTATTTAGATATTCAAGTTATCATAGATTTATCTGTATTTAGTACAGTGGTCAGTATGGTACATAGGTGTGTTGCTGGTTGTGACAGCACTGCTGGAATGCATAGTTTTCCAGCAGACTTTAAAATTAGGCGCCAGTGTTTGCATGCAATTGGCCTGGAAGACTTTGAGTTCCCGCCTAGAGCTGGAGTGTGCAAACTGCATTTTGCACGGGATTGCTTCTCCAACGCAATGGAGGTGGAAATGGGCTTCTCCACACAGCTCGCGCTGAAAAGCGACGCGATCCGGGAGTTAAGACCACAGTTTGAGCCAGTTGCTCGAATTGATATGAACAGAAACCTCGACATCCTCCACTTCAGGTGGAGGTAGGTAAGACAAGTCCTCTACTTCAAATGGTTGCTCTGTTGCAAAGCTACTTGCGTCATTACAGTCACTCTCCATTTTAGCGTCTCTGACAGCAGCTGTCAATCCATCCACCGAACTCGCTCAGCCCCGATCTCGTTTCGTCCCCTCTATCTCCGCTGTGATCTGCCCAGTGGGTGGAGTCAGGCTCTGACCAGGGGTTTAGTTAAACTTTAATAGCTTTGACCTTAACCTTCACTTTATAACTGTGATAGTATAAGTAATCTAAAAATGTCCTTCATGTGGTAAAGTCTAATGAATCATTTTGTATTCAAGTAAAAAATGATTGTACTGTTGTTACACCAACAAGATCTGCAGGTCATTTCTCAGACATTTGTTGGGCTTTAAAACACTCATATAAGTAAGAGTCGGGTTTTTATTTTTTAATTTTTTAATTTTTTTCATATTCCTACAGTATGTATGGGGACTTTTTATTGTTCTTTTCATTCAATATGTTTTTGAACAGAACTGCTGGTGTTTTTTATCACTGTGTGCTCTCTCTGGCACAGTAATACAAAGATGTGTCCTCAGTCTGCATATTCTGTCCTCGCAGAGTCTCCTATGTTGCTGGAAATGTCTCTTGCAATTTGAAATCTACTTTTCAGTTAATCACTGTAATATGTGCTACCATCACTATCTATCTCTCCAACCCATTCCAGAGCTTTTCCTGCAGGCTGCCGAATCCAGTGAGTCCAGTAGCTGCTGTCAGACACTGTATATCCAGAGAGTTTACATGACAGTGTCAAAACCTGACCAGGATTTAAGACCATAGAACCAGTCTGGATCAGTTCAACACAGTGGACACCTGAGGGGGAAAATATGGTCAATATTATGCATAACCTTGAGTGTTTTAATATGAAGTATCTCTAAAGAAGCATTAAAGACTTACGAGAAACAGCTGCCAGCAGCAGCAACAACCAGAGAGATGAAGAGATCATGGTTTGAGTCGAATGAGAACAAGCTGCGTGTCTTCATCTTAAAACTCAAATAAAGAGAGTAGGAGGAGAAATATTTGCATACATTACAGCATTTTGTGTATGAACAGTGCAACAACTGTACCTACTGTTATCAGACCAGAGAGTTTCAGGTACACCATGCTGTTTGAATTGTCTCTAGTGATCTCTATTCGTCCCTCTACACTTTTAGCATACACTGTTTTACTGGCGTCATACCAGATAACCCCCATCCAGATGAATGTTTGTCCTGCTGACTGTCTGATCCAGTGCATGCCGTACTGTCCAAAATCAAATCCAGATCCTTTACACGAGAGATTCAGAGTTTCTCCAGGCTTTTTGGTGACAGGACTTGATGGGATGGACTCCAAGCTCTGATCACCTAAATCAACTGAAAGGTATAATGACCTGTGGTGTATGAAAAGCCATACTCAAGGAAAAGTACAGAAATCTTGCCAGAAATTGACTTTGGTGGAAGTTGAAGTAACTGTTTAAAATATTACTGAATTAGTCCATCTTCATCTGGTTCAAACGTAACATTGTGAAGTGATGAGAATACTCTTTGTACACAAAGAAAAAAAAATTACTTTATTAAACAATTCCTCTCCTCTGTGTCTCTCCAAATCATCATAGCACTATTTTGACAAATCTGACAAGTATGCAGGCGGTTTACAGTCTTCTGTGTCAGCCGCACCACAAGGATACGTTTTTTTACGTGTATTTACACTTTGGTTTGAAAGAAAACAGCGCAACGACACAGCACAGCTGATAGAGAAGATCGTACACCACCTGACACGTGGAATCACATTACAGGCTTCATTTGTCTCTAACTTTTTCATGACAACAGATAACCCTGTATTAAAACCACTCAGATCTTTCCCTATTTCAACCCCTGAAATTTCAGCCACTAGATCACTTTTAGCATATAAATCTTTCCAGCATTCAACTACTGCGGGAATTATGCCATCTTCAGTTAAGGGAATTCCTCCCGGTTTACAAATCTATGAATGAGCGCATACAGCTAAGAATTTATGCTTTTTTGGCTCTTTCTTAGACTTTAACCATTCTAACTGTTTTTCCACTTTCCAGTCAGAGTCAAATCCTTGACTAACCATACGCTTAATCAGTTCAGAGAATTTCTTTGAAGTCAAAGATTCAGAGCAAATCTGCTTACAGAGTTTGCTCGGATCAGTTTCAATAGAATCTAGTTTTGTAGGCTGCTTGTTACTTTTGCCAGCCATTTCAAAATACCAATCAACATGTATCAAACTGTATATACTGAGAAGAAAATGTATATTTTCATTCATATATATATATATATATATATATATATTTTATTTTTTTTTAAGCCCCTGAGAAATGCTAGCAGCAATCAATTCGAGGTATTAAGGCTATAGCTTATCAAACAATAGCCTAACTTCTGCGTCTGAAACTGCAAAGTATTCCTGACAACACCTGTCCACTATACATTACCAATTTAGCTCATTCAAGGTTGTTCCCGATGCATCCCAGATCAATCAATACTTTCCTTTAACCTATATCTCTATCTATATATGCACATATAGACTATCTACGTATTTATTTCAAAACTTTAATTTTGGATACTCTGTTCCCTAACCACTGACCTGACCTATTTTCTAAGCTCGGGGTGCGCCCCTGTCTGCACAGACGGGCGGTCAAGAATTGGAAGAGGGAGGTACGACTAGAATCCCCGTCTAGCGTCTTACATTCTTCTCGGAATTCCTAAATCCCTACTTGGCTACCCCTGGCCGTAAATGCACTCGCCTCGGCTATCAAATGCTATCCCCAGCACAGCCCGTTACGGCCTCTTGTGCTTTTTGGTGCTCAGTGCTTATACCCAGCACAGCCCTTTACGGGTTCACGTGCTTGTTAAGAATGCGTTTTTGTCGTCCCCTGGACAAATTTTTACGTCTCTTTTTTTAACGTAGCTGGTTTCTACCCCCTCACGTCTGAGTGAGTCTATCGTTCTTCCCTTTCTTGACCCCCGTCCTTTACAGACAGTCCCTAACCAATAATATTAAATATAAAATCTTTCCTACTTTGGTTTTGATGATTGATCAGGGATGTCACCAAAGAACGATTGCCCTCATCCTACACCATAAAACAGTTAGGGGAATTTACAGTTATAACTCAAGGACCAGGTATTGTCACACTGAAGACCAGGAGTCTTAGATGAGTTCAATTAATAATAATAATTTTACTTGAAGAAAATATTTTGCAGTTTCATAAGCAGAAGTCAGCTTCAATACTCTACGGAGTTTGTAGGCCGACCCTGTACAATACAAAATCAACCACAGTTATACTCCAGACAGAAGACATTAGTTGCGTCAAAGTGCTGGTAAGCAAGCAATCTGATTGGTTCCAAAACCTAGATAAACTTAGACAATCTTCACATATGGGCATAAACATCTTCAGCATATCTCCAATGATTGTAGCCGGATTCAAGGATTCAGGAGAAACTGAGCTTATTTTTCAGAGAATCAGTGACGTGATTGCTAAGCGTTATTATTCTGCCAGAAAGACCCAAAAGACAGGTGAACGTTTACATGGTATTGATTCTATAAAGGATTAACAGATGGTAGCGAGCAATGTTTCATGTTGTATGGAAAAGTTCTTTGGCATAGGCCCTGAGCTTAGTCTGAATCCTGTGGATGCAGATTTGGCTGAACCTGCCTGAAGATGAAGGCAGGGATGGAGCCCACCCTCTGATGGATGGACAGGGACTAACCTGGTGGTGATGGTGAGGATGGAGGGACACGTCAGCATCATCAACTCTGGACGTAAAAGAAAAAGATCAGTACTTATAAACTCAAGTGTCAAGCAGTGACTTCTCTATCTTCTCTGTTAATAATTATCAATGTCATGCATTAGAATATTTCTGGTAGATCTTACTTTAAATCTGTCATTTTTAGTTGTCTATGATATTGGTGTTGGTTAATATTTTTATTTTATGTTCTGTTAGCTGATAGTAGGTTTATGGATGTTTGTTGGAAGAGTGCTGCTGGAATGATCTATATTGCAGATGTATTGTAAAGGGTTACATCAATCTTTCCACAAATTTTTTAAGGAATGAGAAATGGAATAGAGAGTTGTTTGTCTGTAGCTGTTTTCATCACTGTGTCTCTCTTGCACAATAATATACGGCAGTGTCTTCATTCTTCATATTATTCATCTGCAGATACATCTGTTTCTTGCTGTTGTCTCTGGAGATGGTGAAGCGTCCCTGAACAGACTGAGAGTAGTATATATAACTACTACCATCAATATAGATGTATGCCAGCCACTCCAGACCTCCTCCTGCAGTCTGTCTGATCCAAGATAAGTCTGGGTCACTACTAAATCCAGAGAATGTACAGATGAGTCTGTGAGATCCTCCAGGTTTAATGACCACCACTGACCACTGTTTTGGGTTGAACTGTGATGAGATGATTCAATGTTTCTACATGTTTCAATGTTGATGTTGAAGATTGAGAGATGGGCAGGTTTTTTTTATTACAATCTGAAATGTTTTTGATAACGTGCGTCATAAACATTGTCTAGTTTCTCCAAAGCACGTTAAATTTATGTACTAGACAGAAGCCTTTTGTGTTACTGTTTTTTTATTTTTATTTTGGGGGCGGGGTGGGGGGGGGGTTAAAATAATAAACTGCAATCCACTCGAGTACTTTTCCTTCAGCTTTTCTTATCCATCAAATATCTGCAGCTCCAACATCAATCCCAGAGAAGGTACAGGTCAGTTTATGATTGTTCCCTGGTTTGCAGACGACTGACTAAAATAAAGTCATACTGTTTTATACAGCAGTCAGTCAGTAATAAAGTATCTTGTATGTAAACAATAGTAATAATTTTTGTCACCTTTATTTATTTATTTATTTATTTATTTATTTTAAAAAGGTTATTTTATTACTATCACTTTATTTTATGTATTTATATATTTATTTTATTTATATTTATGTCCATTTTGACAGTAAAACAGAAAATTGCTTTTGTCTCACATGTTAATAATGTGGTTATTAATAAACTGGTAAATTTTTATAATTTTATCATAATCATGAATTAGTTCTGAATGACTAAGTTGTTTTGAATTAAAGCATCTGCTGAATGTAAATGTAGAATTGCTATTGTGATGTGATGCATGAATAGTTTTTGTCAGGTCCTGCAGTCTTTTGAGTAACTGTGAGTCTCTAGCACAGTAATAAACAGCTGTGTCTTCAATCTTCAGGCTTTTCACCTCTAAATGCAGCATGTTTTTGCTGGTGTCTTTGGTGATGGAGAACTGTCCCTGTAGAGACTGAGCAAAAGTAGTGCCAGTGCCACCGTCTATATATCCAATCCACTCCAGTGCTTTCCCTGGTTTCTGACGGATCCAGTGCATCCAGTAGCTGCTCATTGAGAATCCAGACACAGTGCAGGACAGAGTCACTGGTTCTCCAGGCTTTTTCACCACAGAATCTGAGGAGGTCAAAGACTGACCACTAACAGCTGAAAAAGATAAAACAAATCATGTTAGATGATTTAGAAGAGTGGGATGTCCTCAACAATTCGGAAAACATTAAGAGTTTCTCACATGAAATGATCAAAAGCAAAACCAAATGCAGTAACACTTCCATCATCACCCCGAAACTGTGAACTGTAAAATATTTATCTTCACTGCAGCTGGACACAAACACTGACTGAGACTTTTGTTTTATAGCTCAAGTCTTTTAAAAGTTTGAGTAATTTTGACCCTCCCTCCTACATCATTACATTTGCATATATTCTGAAAAACATTTAACTCTGGCAACACTGGAACTGAGATGTTTATATATATATATATATATATATATATATATATATATATATATATATATATATATATATAATTATGACTGATGTAACACATAATTCACATTTGTTTCGTTTTTTAGGGCAGTGCAGATGTTTTCCAACATGTTATTGTACAATATGTTTACAGTAACACATTTCAAATGGCATTATTTAATCAAATCAACTTAAATGTCTGTTTCACATGTTTAGCCAGTTATTACTAATTCTTGCATACTAATGAAGAAATCAGGCTGTTACTGTCGTTGGTGTGGTTGCAGTAAATGTAAGATGTTTTTATGATTGGTGTTTTTGGTAGTTTGTCTGTTTGCAGTGGTTTTGGAGGACTGGTGCTGGGTTGGACATTTTAAGGCCTAGGTAAAGATCCTTTAGGAGGCTGGAGTGGGACAGAGAGGACAGGGGAGCTTAAGATAATTTGAACATATATATCAACATTTAGATTTTTCCATACAGTGAAAGTAATGTTATTTAGGTTAAAATCAAATCTTCTATTCCAGAAACAATTGATATGATTTTAGAAATGGGAGGATAAGATAATAAAGGAATAAAGGAAGCTATTCAAATTTGAAAGCCGAAGGCTAAAATGTACACATTTTTATTGCAATCAAGATTAAATTTGCAGTGTTATAATGTTCATGTGGATTGAGGTATCAAGCTGATTGAAATCTTCTCACTTCAGTTACTGTCAGTTCTTGTAGAGCTGCTTCATCAGATGGAGTCAGTGTGTCTGTCGAGCACAGTAATAAACAGCAGTGTCCTCTTCTCTCAGACTCTTGGCTTCAAGATACTGTGTACTTTGAGACACGTCCTCACTCAACGTGAAGTGATTTTTCATTGTATCTGCATAATCAACACTACCAGAGTTAACTCTCCCAATCCACTCCAGAGCTTTCCCTGGTTTCTGTCGTATCCAGTTCATGTAGTAGCTTGTCATTGTAAAACCAGATATTTTACAGGAGATCTTCACTGTTTCTCCAGGTCTCTTTATCTCAGCAGACGACTGATCCAACCGGATTTCATCACCACTGATACCTGTGGAATAAAAATATATAAATTACATTGATGTAGAGCATCCATTAGTGTATTGAATGCTCTTGGCTAGAAAAAAAAAAAAAAAAAAAAAAAAAAAAAAAAAGGAAAATGTCAAACTTACCTTGAGTTAAAATCACTACAATAATGAACAGACAAATGCTTTTCGAACTCATTGTTTAAAAACCTGGACTGCCTTGTAACTATACGGGTGTATGGAAATGATCATTTAATGTTTGCCAATTGTTAAACTGAGTTGTGATTATATACAGGTGAAGTGGAAAGTGAATTTGCATATGCCACATTTTTGAGCTGTATATAAAGTGCTGAAGTAAGATGTGGGTGGAAATATGAGGAGGTGTTACTGAAATACTTCAAGAAATACACATGAACTCCTTGAACTTAACCACATTTACTAATTTGATCTTAATTTCTTAGCTCTGTTTTTATTTAATTTTTGTCTCTACAATTTAATTATTTTACATAAATAGGTATATAATATATGTCTCAACAATTTACATTTTCAGACAAAGTCATGATTTCACTGTAAGTTTGGGAGTCCCTCTTGTGGAAGCAGTGAATAATTGCTATAATGTACTATTCAACGTTTATTAATGTATTAATACTATTACATTCTTCAAGTAAATGTTAACATTTCATTTTTTCCATAAGTGATCGTGTTGCTTTTCAGGTTCTCAAATTACAATTATGGAATGTCAGCTTGTGTGTATGGAAACAATGTCTAATTTATTTATTCATTTATTTTAATTCTGGAAATGGACTGTTTTAAAAACCAGGTGTTGTGTGTTTTCAATCCGTGAGACACCATCAGCAACTGTCCATGTGAACAACATGCTCTGAGATCCCATCTGTTTCTGTGACTATATAAATATTTTTAACTACAGTCAGTTAGAAATAGATTATCCTGAGATTAGAAATGACCAAAGAAATAAAAGATAAACAATTACTAGTAGTTCTTTGTAAAACTGTAAGGCAGGATAGACGAGACTCAGTATCTGTCTAATGGACCCGTGTTTACACCTCGACCCTACATTCTGTAATTTCAAATAGAAAAATTCAGCTAAGATTATTAATAATCACCTTGCTGTTGTATTAAACATTCTTAACAAAAGTAAATAATGAGAGCTTCACCAAAAACATCAAACAATTTGTCCATACTGTATGACTTGTGCCTCCATGCAAATTCTCCTGAAGGCATTTGATAGAGTTGTACAAGAAAAATCTAATTATTTAGATGTTTAATTAAATTTATTCACTGAGGTTTTGTATTGTGAGCTCACTGAGCTGTTTATATGGTTGTTTTCAGATTTTGTGCAGTGCTGTAGCTATATTCATCACTGTGTCTCTCTTGCACAATAATATACAGCAGTGTCTTCATTCTTCATATTATTCATCTGCAGATACATCTGTTTCTTGCTGTTGTCTCTGGAGATGGTGAAGCGTCCCTGAACAGACTGAGAGTAGTATATATAACTACTACTATCAGAGATGTACGCCAGCCACTCCAGACCTCCTCCTGCAGTCTGTCTGATCCAAGCTAAGTACGGGTCACTACTGAATCCAGAGAATGTACAGATGAGTCTGTGAGATCCTCCAGGTTTAATGACCACTGACTCAGACTCAATCAGTGTTTGACACCAACAGACTGAAAAACAAACAGTTCAATATTAACATTTACAACATTGCACATGAATAAGTCTGATTATCAACAGGTTTTCAAACAATCTTACATTCTGTGAAAGCAAACATGAAGATAAAACCCAGTTTAGACACAATATCCATTGTCATGTTATGAAAAGAGCAAGTTGATGCATCAAAGTCACAAACAAGTTTTGTGTCTGGAGATGAATAGATTGGAGACTTTTGAGGAAGACAAATAGAAGTAGGTTTGCATAGGGGGCCCTCTAAAGGTACATTTACATTTCTGTGTCCTTATTAACCTTTGTAACCATGTCTGCCTTTATATGTATTGTTTGTTACTTATTCACTAGGCTATGATAGATGTTTACCAATTATTTGCATATGTTTTTTATTTAATCCTAATCCAGTTTTCTCAAATCATACAAAACATTTAAAAAATTGTTCCTCCAATATATAGTACATACACTGTTTCACACACAAAGGTAATCAGAGTTTCATTTATTCTCAGTTGGAGCAACAACTGTGAACTGTGATGTGATGACTGACTATTTCTACATGTATTAACGCCGATCATGTGTACCCGGAGTCGCAATGCGGGTTCCAAGCAAAATGGTCAACAATTGACATGGTGTTCACCCTTATGCAGCTACAGGAGAAGTGCCGTGAGCAGAGACGTCCCCTGTTCCTTGCCTTTATAGATCTGACCAAGGCGTTCGACATGGTCAGTCGGATTGGCCTTTTCACTCACCTACACAGGATTGGATGACCCCCCCAGGCTCTTGAAGCTGATCATATCATTTCATGAGAACACGGTGGGCACAGTCCAGTATGGCGAGTCATCCTCAGACCCCTTCCCAATCAGGTGTGGTTTGAAGCAGGGATGTGTACTCTTTGGCGTGTTCTTCTCCCTGCTCCTGCGCTATGCCTTCTGCAACTCCGAAGACGGGATCTTCCTCCATACTAGGAGTGATGGAACCTCTTCAACCTCGCCCGGCTCAGAGCAAAGACTAAGGTCCGCAGGGTACTCATACGGGAGATGTTGTTTGCAGATGCTGCTCTTGCCGCACACACTGAGGGTGCCCTCCAGCGACTTATCATATGCTTTTCAGATGCATGCACAGAGTTTGGCCTTGCCATCAGCCTCAGGAAAACCAACATACTGGTTCAACATCACTCCTGCAATCACTATCGGCGACCACACGCTGGAGGTAGTGGACAATTTCACCTACCTTGGCTCCACCATCTGCAGCAAGCTATCCCTGGATACCGAGCTCAATATAAGGATAGGCAAAGCAGCTACCGCCATGCTTTGCCTATCCTTATAGCAAACCATCTGATTTTACATCAGTACAAAGAAAGTCAGTCCAAAAATAAAAATAAAACCCAGAGCATGACCTTATTTTGCTTATCTTGTAACAATAGTTGTCATTATTGTCACTTTTATAAAAAAAAATATATATATATATATATATATATATATATATATATATATATACTTTTTTTAGAAATCAACTCAGAATAAAGCCTATTCATTATTTCTTAATGATTAGTTATTCTTGTTTCCAGATTAGTTAGTAATCTAGTTAGTAATAGTAGCTCATTTGTTCTGCACTTTTTCCAGCATAGTTACTTGTTAACTATGGACCATTATTTTAAAATAAAAATGTTGAATAACATCTGAAAACAAGTAATATTTTATATTTTGGGGGATGTTTGCAGTAGAATTACTATTGTGTTGTGATGCATGAATAGTTTTTGTAATAAAAAAAGTAATAAACAGCTGTGTCTATAGTCTTCAGGCTTTTCACCTCTAAATGCAGCATGTTTTTGCTGGTGTCTTTGGTGATGGAGAACTGTCCCTGTAGAGACTGAGCATAATACACAGTTGAGCCAGTGTCTATATATCCAATCCACTCCAGTGCTTTCCCTGGTTTCTGACGGATCCAGTGCATCCAGTAGCTGCTCATTGAGAATCCAGACACAGTGCAGGACAGAGTCACTGATTCTCCAGGCTTTTTCACCACAGAATCTGAGGAGGTCAAAGACTGACCACTAACAGCTGAAAAACATGCAAAAAATCATATTAGATGATTTAGAAGAGTGGGATGTCCTCAACAATTCAGAAAACATTAAGAGTTTCTCACATGAAATGATCAAAAGTAAAACCAAATGCAGTAACACTTTCATCATCACCCCGTAACTGTGAACTGTAGAGTAAAATATTTATCTTCACTGCAGCTTGACACAAACACTGACTGAGACTTTTGTTTAATAGCAAAAGTCTTTTAAAAATTTGAGTAATTTTAACCCTCCCTCCTACATCATTACATTTGCATATACTCTGAAAAACATTTAACTCTGGCAACATCTATCTATACCCTCACCAGTCAGCACTTACACTGCAGTACACACTACAACGTGTTCAACACCTGTTATAGATTATGTGTAAATGCATAAATAAATCATTTACAAAGCTTTCTGCATCCCCTAATCTAAAGTGTAAACTATTCATCACTTGTAAATATGTTACATATCATTTGTAGACCTTTCTTTCCTGTTACAAATTATTTGTATATGTAAACAATTAATTTATTATAACACTTTCTGCATCCTCTAATCTAAAGTGTAAACTTTTCATCACTTCTTAATGTGTTGCACATCATTCATAGACCTTTCTTACATGTTACAAATGATTCGCATATGTAAACAAGTAATTTATAACACTTTCTGCATTCCCTAATCTACAGTGAAAACTATTTAACTTGTAAATGTGTTAAATGTCATTTGCAGATCTTCCAGTTACATTATCCATCTCATTGCATCACTTTACCCAAGCTTGAACTTTAATTTCTTTAATTCATTTTTGAACTTTAATTATTATAAATTTTTTCATGAATAAATTAACACTCTTCCACCATTTAATCAGCACTTAATTGTTTATTTTTATTTAATTTTAGTTTCACATGGGACAGCTGCTCACAATAACATGAAAATGCACCATCAATTATTTGTGCATTTTATTCCAAGTCTTCAGAAGTTGTACGATACCACTGTGAGAAAAATATTTGTTTTCCGTAATATAATTATTGTACATTAATAACAGTGCATAGCTGCATCTCATCCGTTAAAGGGGTTCTGTTATGGTCTTCTACAAAGTCTTTGGGGGTGTACTTGAACAGGTGCTAATACTAGTAATTTTTCACATATTTTACATTATTACCAAACTTCTCTTCCAGTCTGGCATTAAACTATTCCTTTGACACAAGATTGGTTAGCAGGGCCAGTCTGTGCTGTGATTGGCTGCACTCGGAGCGTGGTCAGGAAAAGTCACGCTCCTTATTCCTTAGCTGCCTGTTGTGAGCTTCAGTGTAAATATTGTGTCAAAATCAAATCAATTTGAGCTCGATTTAAAGCCGGATGATAGTAACCGCTCTTGGCTCATCTGTCTTGGGAAGACAAGCGTGTCTCTGACGTAGTGATAACACGTGATGCCTTCTCTAGTGCAGCTCAACCAGTTATCCCATTCATCGATCTTTGTGATATCACAAATCCCGGAAAATATGAGTTGTATTCCGAACGAGTTGTTCGTTGTATTTTTTGAAAAGTATTATGTATTTGAACTTTGTAACCGTACAACTCTTTTTTATGCTCAACATTACACACTAACTAGAGTTGAAAAGTGAAAAAGCATAATAGCACCCCTTTAAAACTTTCAATATTGGCACTTAAACAAAACGACACAGGTTTGCGGCAGTGACGTTAAACCTCTGTCCTTATTGGCAGTCACTTGTGATTAATGACCATCATAGATTGTGTGCGATGTGCTAAATTGTGTTGAGTGAGATGCAGCACTTTGGAGGATGGACATGCAGATCTGGAGAATGTTTGCAGCAATTAAACACTTTAATTTCATTCTGTAACTCACACAAAGTTGTTTTGCTGGCAATGTAGCTCACACATCATTTCATCTGTTCTTTATACTGCTTTTTGTAATGTTTTAAAAATATATTTGTGACTAACGTACATTTATCTGCCTGTTACACTTTGTATATTGTCAAAATTGTTATGCTTAAGATTATAGGGTGGAATAGGGAGCTTAAAATCATAGTTTTTATACAAAAGTGTGTTAACTAAGATAACTTTCATTGTCAATATATACATATTGCATTTACAATTTTGTGAAGTGGCTATAAAGTTGTTTATAAGGAGTGATTAAGGGGCTCAATGACATTATGTAATATTAAAATATATTTGCATAATAATATTTATAATTTAAAAAAAAAACTCATATAAGGGATTTGAATAGATTTGTATATCCTGTTACTGAGAGGTATACCACAACATTTGAATATGGCAAATGCATGGTAAATTTACAAACTGCAGTTTGTACATAATTTATAAAGATCTGCAAATGATATGTAACCCATTTACAAGTGATAAATAGTTTAGATTATAGATAAGGGGATGCAGACAGTGTTATAAATGATTCATGCATTTACACAGCATCTATAACAGGAGTTGAACACTTAGTAGTGTGTACTGCAGTGTATAGTATGTGCTGACTGGTGAGGGTATAGACAGCTGTCTTCTATGACACACAACATTACTAAATTGTTAAATTATGACATATGAATCATTTAAGGGGGGGGGGGTGAAATGCTCATTTTCACTCAATCTCCTGTTAATCTTGAGTACCTATAGAGTAGTAACGTATCCTTCATATCTCCAAAAAGTCTTTAGTTTTATTATATTTATAAGAGAAAAATAGTCTGTGCCGATTTTTTTCGGAAAAAACACAAGTGGCTGGAGGCGTGACGTGTGGGCGG
Organism: Carassius auratus; assembly: GCF_003368295.1. NCBI lineage: Eukaryota > Metazoa > Chordata > Actinopteri > Cypriniformes > Cyprinidae > Carassius > Carassius auratus. The sequence goes on from NW_020527976.1 coordinate 82,245, forward strand.
AGCTAAAGAATCACGAGCGCGAGTAGGCTTTTGCGTTGAGAGCGTTTGGAAGTTGTGACATTACCGTGAGGAAAAAACCATCATCCAAAACAACCCATGGCTTACAGTCAGATTAAGTTGTATATTTATGATCCAGAATCAGATCCCGAGGCTGAAATTGAACAAGAGCAGCGTTGGGATTGCATCCTCCTTAAGAAATAAACGATACGCAAATCCGGCGTCAAACTGGGCCTTGTTTGTAAAACAAGCATCTTCGAAATGCAGGGAACAAACAAAAACACTCGCACAACTCCGTCGATGCTCTGTAAAAATAAACTCCATCCACTGGTCCCTTAATGTTTTTTTTTTTTTTTTTGTAATCTGTGCAGGGTTGTATTGCCCTCGCAACCAAAAACACACTTCTTTTGTGACATTTCGCTCTCTTGCTCTGGTCAGTGAACGTCTCTGCTCTGTTCTACGGGCACGCGTGCACTCTTCCAGGAGAAGTGACCTTAGGACCCATATAAGGAAATTCCGCTCCATCTAACGTCACACAGACCCATACTCGAAAAAAACTTTCCGAAACTTGTGACAAACCGGAAGGAGTATTTTTGGAACAAAAGGTCAATGTACACAATTACACTCCGATTGAGCAGGTCTCTGAAGATGTTGTTGACAAACGCTTGAAAAACTGAAGGACTGTTGGAAAGGCCGAACGGCATGACCCGATATTGATAATGGCCGGTGGTTGTAGAAAACGCTGTCTTCCACTCATCACCCTCCCGAATACGAATAAGGTTGTAAGCATTTCGTAGGTCGAACTTTGTGAAATATTGGGCCGTGCGGAGCATTTCAAGAGCAGCTGGGACCAGAGGCAGAGGATAGCGGTATTTGATAGTTATCTCATTGAGACCCCGATAGTCTATGCATGGTTGGAGACCCCCATCCTTCTTCTTGACAAAAAAGAAACCGGCAGAAGCAGGAGATGTTGAGGGGGTAATGAAGCCTTTGGCAAGCTGTTCTTCTATATACGAATTCATGGCCTCGGTCTCTGGCTGAGATAGGGGTATACACGACCGCGTGGCGGCATGGTTCCCGGCAGGAGCCCAGTAGCACAGTCGACAGCACGATGGGGAGGTAAGTGTGAAGCTTCACGCTCACTGAATGCTTGGGCAAGGTCATGGTAAACAGCGGGGATTTCCTGTAGATTAACATCCACGGAGGGGCTGGCACTCAATTTAGGAACCTGAACAGCGGGCATGCATTTATTCAGACACAAGAAGACCACTGGGTAATCCTCCTCTCCGACCAGGAAATTTGCGGGGTTGTGTTTCTCCAGCCAAGGAAACCCCAGAATCATAGGATGAAGTGGCGAATGAATAGTGTAAAACTGGATGGTCTCCCTATGTTGCGAACCGATGCTGAGGGTGAGAGGTGGTGTGATGTACTGGCGCTCCCCTGTCCCCAGGGGGCGACCGTCCAAAGCTGTCACTGTCACAGAGGGTTCACAAGAGCGGAGAGAAATTTGATGAGTTTTTGCAAAGGTTGGGTCAATAAAATTTCCAGCAGCTCCCGAGTCTATAAAAGCCCTCGATTTTACAACCTGCCCATACATAATTAACGAAATATCCACAATGAGAGCTTGAAAAGAGAGTGAACGTGAACTCACCGTAGCGGGGTTCCGAGAAGTGGGTTTCACCGGGCAGGAAGCCCTGAAATGACCAGCCTGACCGCAGTACATGCATAAATGATTGCGCCTTCTCCTCTCACGTTCCGCCTCGGAGAGCTGGATGCTCAAACACTTCCCTGAATAGGGTGACAAAAGTGTAACCCTTGTCTTGTAAAATGAAACAGAGGGGTTAACTCATATATTAGGGAAAACAATAACTCACTAAGGTTTAACAGTTATTGTAGGTAAACTGTAATTCGCAAATCAGGACCAAATCAGAAGAGACTGAAACTCGTAAGAGGCAAGACACACACACACACATAGATGTAAATGCGCACCTTTATATTGGATAAAATTTACTTGTAAGCGCGATTGATAGGATACACTGGTTGGGAAAAAAAAAATATCAATGACACTGCATAAAGGGCAAAAATAACAAGAACAAACAAAAAAAAAATAAAACCAAAAAAAGAAATATTAAATCTGCTTTAAATATTACTTTTTACCAATTAAGCTAAATGAATTTGAAATTTAACCCTTGACATAGAAAATTCTTCTCTCCAATGCAAATTAAATTGTAATAAACATTCAATTTCTGATCTCCTTTTTTATGTACACAACTCAAATGTATACTCAAGATCAGTAAATATAAAATAAACACGAATGTCAGGACTTGTGTTTAGTCACACGTACAAATGTCCACTGTAAACACTTGTTTATACGAAACAAAGTCTAAATGAATGCGTATCAATGCAGTATCAGTAATTCTTGAATGCACAGTTCAAACAAAATGTCAGTCTGAACAATAAAGAATGATATTGTCTCCTCAGTTCCTTTAAATCAGTGATCCAATGCTCAAAAGGAAAAATGAAAATGTCAGATGTTTCAAACCTCAAAAGAAAAAAATCCGACGCGATGTCCTGCCGAAAGTGAAGTGATACAGATGTCCAAAAAGACAAAGGATAGTTGTTTCTGATCGATTTACGGTTGGCTCGCCATCTTCATGAATTGAAAAAAATCCAGATTCTAGATTTCTAAAATAACAAAACTGGCCTGTGCACAAACACAAAACAACATTCTTAATCAATCCTCACTTTACATACATTTCACTAAATCTACACAATCTTTACATGTCTGTACATATTTTTTATAACAGCGTGTACATTCACTGAACACCTCTTTCCTTCCAGTTACACCAATACACCCTTGAATCGCTATTTTTTTTAACATATATACTAAACATTAATTATTTATTTTTACTAACTCACCGATTCCCTCGTGTATTAATGATATTTCTCTGTTTTTTTCCAGGTTTCTCTCGGATGACGCAATGATGGCCTACTCCACTGGAATTCAGCGTGACGACGGTCACATAATCAACAAAATGTAAGTAAGTGAGTAGTTCGAAATAAACTTATTTATCAACAAAATGTCTGCAAAATAACTTACAATGTTTGGTTTTCACATGCGTTCTCTCTCAAAATGAAATAAATCAAGATCTTACGCAGCTTCTAATTCACGTTGTTTCTCAAGTTTTTTTCTCTCTCTCTCTAATGCCGCATCTCTCGGTGGGCGGAGTCAGCTTGACCTAATTACGCTCGATTGGCTGCTCACCTGCACAGATCTAGAGCTCAATCAAAATTAAAGTTACATTTCAACTATTTAGTTTACCTAACAAGTAACCCATTTCAAATGGAAAATATTTATATATACATATATATACATTTAGTATTTGTTCCATATTTCTTCCTCTAACAGTATCTAGCTATTCAGATGACTGTGTTTAAATCTAATTTAGACTACAAAGGTTTTTGAGCCTGGGTTACACCCTCCCCCCATAGAACCATGCAAGTCCCTTTGCATATTGCCAGTATAATCCTGTGCTGCAGAACAGCTCGTACGGGGACACTCTTGCAAGGACTCTGAAAAGGCTTCATTTAGGCCTTGAAGAAGGGACTGAACTATGGTTATCAAAGGGTTTCCCAATTTGGGGTAAGTCAAGATTTTGGGTTTCTCTTTTGTCCGAACAGACCTCCTTAACTCATTTCTTGAATGTACTGATTCGATGGCTTCCATGTCGGTTTCCATATTTTCAGCATCATTTAATTCCTCTTCAACCGAACTGAACCTTGGCACAGAAGATTCCCTATTGAAACTTGGGCTTTGTGCTTCCAAGCCAGTTACATGAGTTGAATCAGCAATTTCTTCTCTTTCAGATTGAACTTCAAAATTTACAGGTAAGTTCTCCTCAGGGTTTACAGGTAAGTTCTCCTCAGGGTTTACAGGTAAGTTCTCCTCCTCTAATTCTGGCGTTTCTTTCAGTAACCCTGTTCCCAAGGATTGGGCAATGTCCTCCTTTCCAGGTTGAATTTCTTTGGAAGTATGAACTGTGAAAGATTCGCCTACAAACTCCAGTTGGGGCACTGAATGATAAACTTCCTCTTCCGAATCAAAAATATCTTCTTCAGGACTTTCACCATTCGCTTTACTGCGTGTTTTGCATCTGGGAACTGGGCTTGGCGTTTCAAGTTCACTCACGTCAGAGGAAAGTGTTCCGCAGGGAAGCAACAAGTCACGGTGTAGTGTTCGAGTTGGTCCAGTTTGAAACTCAGGACATATTTTGTAAACAGGTAAATCGCCATAACGGTCTACCACTACATAGATGGTTTCCTCCCATTTGTCTGCAAGTTTATTCTTTCCTCTCAGTCTAACACTCCTCACAAGAACTCTGTCGCCTTTGTCCAACTCAGATGCCGTCACACGTTTGTCGAACCGAGTCTTATTTTTCTCAGCCATCCTTTTGGAGTTTTCAACTGCAATCCGGAAACTCTCCTCAAGACTTGACTTTAGGTTCTTTACATACTGGGAGTGTGTCGTATTTGCCTTATCTCTGAGAGGTAATCCAAACGCTAGATCTACTGGGAGCCTGGGTTGTCGTCCGAACATTAACTCGTAGGGGCTAAATCCAGTGGTTTCATTTCTGGTGCAGTTGTATGCGTGTACAAGTGGCTTTACGTACTCCTTCCAGCAGCTTTTCTTCTTGGTCTCCAGGGTTCCAAGCATATTTAACAAGGTTCTATTGAACCTTTCAACAGGATTTCCCCTCGGATGGTATGGGGTTGTTCTTACTTTACGCACCCCAGCGATATCGCACAATTCTTTGATCAAGTGCGATTCAAAATCGGGGCCTTGATCACTGTGAAGGCGTTCGGGATAGCCATAATGACATATGAACTGCTCCCACAGACACTTCGCGACAGTCTTGGCTTTCTGATTTGGGGTTGGAATAGCAAGGGCGTACTTAGTAAAATGATCTGTTATTACTAGCACATCCTTTGTATTACTACGGTCCGGCTCAAGAGTGAGAAAGTCCATGCATACCAATTGCAAAGGGCGGTTGGTTGCAATGTTCACGAGTGGTGCTGCTTTTTCAGGTAGGACTTTCCTCCGTATACATCTCCCACAAGTTCTTATCTTATGCTCTATGTCTGAAGCCATTTTGGGCCAATAGAATCTATTCCGCACCAAGTCCAAAGTACGATCGATGCCCATGTGACCAAGGTCATCGTGCAGATGCTTCAACACATCAGACTGGTATTCTTCAGGTAAAACCAATTGATACATAACTTTATCAGCCACACTTCTCCTTCGATAAAGGACTCCGTCTTGGAACTCCAGACGTTCTCGTTCCCTAAGAAGGAAAGGTAGTCTAGGAAGAGCATTACGGACAGTTCTTGATGGAGTCTCACCAGTCTGGATTTGGGTAATGACTTCTCTAATACAGGGATCGGCCAGTTGTGCCTTTTGGATTTCTGAAGGAGATAGGTGAGCGATGGTTGGTAGTCCTCCACACTGATCTTCTTGCAAATAAACATCAGGCACTGCGGCTGTCTGCATTGTCAGGGAACTGATGAAAGCAGCAGGTGAGTCACATGAAAACTCAGACCATTGAGTAAGACGACTGTCACAAATGGCTCTTACTACCTCACTGCTGATTTCTTCCTTTTCAGCTTCTGCAGTGAGCCGTTCAGCAAAGTCAAGAATTTGGTTTTCCTCATTGCAAGAAGTGTCCTCTACAAAGAGTTCTGGATAAGGTCGCCGAGACAACCCGTCAGCATCGACATTCTGTTTCCCACACCTGTACTGGAGCTTGAAATTATAAGTGGAAAGTGCTGCTAACCACCTATACCCAACTGCATCAAGCTTAGCAGTGGAAAGAACATAGGTTAAGGGGTTGCTATCTGTCACTACTGTAAAGGTACTACCGTAAAGGAAGTCGTGGAACTTTTCAGTGACTGCCCACTTTAACGCTAGAAATTCTAGTTTATGGGCAGGGTACCTGGATTCACTAGACGAAAGTCCCCGACTTGCATAAGCGATAACTCTTGCTTGTCCATCCTGCTCTTGGTATAGGGCGGCACCTAACCCTAAGGTGCTTGCGTCTGTGTGCAGGATATATGGTAGTTTGGGGTCAGCAAAGGCTAATATGGGGGCGGTGGTAAGTTCCTCGATGATTTGATCAAATGCACTTTGGCAAGCTGTTGTCCACCTAGTGTTGAAGAAATCCTTTGGATTTCGATAATGTCCATTGCCTTTCTGCTTACTGCCCTGACGCAAAGGAGGATACCCCGTAGTTAAGTCGTTCAAAGGCTTGATCTTTTTTGAAAAATCTTTAACGAAGCGACGATAGTAACCAACGAATCCTAGGAAGGACCGAAGCTCTTTTAAATTTCTGGGAACCGGCCAGGTTTTGACTGCTGTTACTTTGTCAGGATCTGTCTGCACTCCCTTGTCTGACACTATATGTCCAAGATACCTGACCGAGGTCTGTGCGAAGATGCATTTTTCTGGGGCAAGTTTCAAACCGTATTCCTTGAGCCTCTTTAAGACCCTCAGCAACCTTTCTTCATGTTCCTCCAAATCCTTGGAAAACACAATTATGTCATCTATAAAGACAAGAACTTCACGGAGATTGATATCTGCCATACACTTCTCCATGATCCTCTGAAAGGTGCTGGGCGCGTTAGTAACACCTTGAGGCATACGGTTAAATTCATAGAACCCCACAGGACACACAAATGCAGTCTTCGCTTTATCTTTCTCCTCCACTTCAATTTGGTAGAAACCAGACCTCAAGTCAAGTACTGAGAACCATTTGGATCCTACCAAAGCCATAAAAGTGTCCTCTAATTTTGGTAGTGCATAGGCATCTTTTATAGTTCGTTGGTTTAGTTTCCGGTAATCTATACATAATCTAATGTCACCACTTTTTTTCTTCACGACAACAATTGGTGAGGAATAGGGGGACATTGATTCTCGTATGACTCCTGCATCAAGCAATTCCTGCAGATGTTTCTTTACGGCCTCCATGTCTTCCGGATGTATAGGCCTTGGCCGATGTTTGAATGGTGTCTCGTCCACAAGGTTAATTTTATGTTTAACCTTATCAGTGCGCCCGAAATCTTGGGGATGTAAGGAAAAGACTTCTGGCATCTCCCTTAACTGTCCAGTAAGCCTGTCTTTCCACCTAGGTGGGATGGGCGAATTTCCAAAGTTGAACTCAAGGGAGGAATTTGGAATGGGCTCCACTTCATCCTCTTTGCTGGACTGTTTATTTGAGATCACAGACTGGACGGCTTTTAACTCAGCTATAACACATCTAGGAGGAATTGTTATGTTGTGAGCGGTGGGATTGGAGATTACTACAGGTAAGCGACAGGATTTAGTGTCCCCAAGGGTAACTACAGAGGTCTTAACAATCAAGCCACCAGGTAGGGAAGAAAAGGATGGATGTTCGAGTACTACCCATTTGTCAGGGTACACTCCTTGTACACAAGCTGTCCCACAAAGAACTGTGGTTTGACCAGCTGGAATTGTTTGCGATTGCTTCTCAGGTAAACGCACTAGCCCAACGTTTCCCTCCACTCCTTGTTTTTGACGTAACTCTAAAATCTTAAGAACCTGCCTATACCCGTAAGAGGGTGAAAAGTAACAGGGTTTTTGTTGCGAAAAGTCCTTATACAGCTCATCCAAGGTGTTTGTGCCAATCAATATAGATGGCTGAAAGGCAGAAGGAAGATCAGGGACAACAAGAGCTAAGGTAGGCACCTCCATGCTGACCCCAACAAATTCTCTGGGAAAGGTAAGAGTTATTTCAACGTATCCAAGGTAGGGAACGTTTTGACCATTTGCACTCTCGACTTCAAGCAAATTGTCTAAGGGGTGAATTTGTTGGTCACTGAGATTTCTGTTGTAGAAGGACTGTGTGATGGTGCTGACTTGTGAGCCTGTGTCAAGCAAACAGTCACATGTCATTCCGGCTATGTCAACTTGGGCGGTGCATCTAGTCCCAATTAACCCTCTGGGAACAAATGACTGCCGTGAGTTCACCTGTGCTTGTGACATCAACACTTTATGTGGTTTGGGACACTCTAAATTGGTTTTCAGTTCCCGCTTGCCCCGTAGCAGGAACTGCTGCTAGTTTAACTGTGGCTTGGAGCTGCCATACTGCAAATCCCATTCATTTTGCCGCTTCGTGAGTTGGTTTCTTTTTTCTGTCACTAATGTGGGATTTGGATCATTTGAACAGGAGCTGGCTATGTGCCCTTCCTCTCCACATCTAAAACAGTAGCCCGGTTTTGGGTCTAGCTGGCTGCGATTTGTCCGAAAACTCTGTCTTTTCCTTTAGGACTACTTATGTTTTGTTTACTCACGGACTTGACAGCACTCGCCTTAGGACTTGATTTGTCCTTAGACTGTTTTGAAGTTAGTACTGCAAGCTGCTTCTGGAGATGTGTTATTTGACTTGCCAATTGAAGCAGTGATAGAATGTAACTGAGTCACGTCATCTCCGATAGCTGTCTGAGATTGTACTACTACACGTTGCTTAGAAGTTCCCAATTGCTGTTTCATCCGCACACTTTTTGAAGCGTGTTTGTTTTCCTCAACACGTAACATTGTCATTAGCTCGGCAAAGGATGGTGGCGAGTTCTTTTTCTGCTCTAATTGCAACTCTAAAAGCAGGGAGCTTTCCCAGCATCCTCGACAAAACTGTTTAAGCAAATGCCTATTGATCTCTGAGCTAAGCACTCCACCACGTCGCATGGTGGTCTGTAAGGCCACGTGTAATCGCTGTAAATAAGCGGATGGCTTTTCACCAGGGTTCTGAAATGTGTTCAGAAATTGGGCAAATAATTCGTCACCATCTTCGATGGGTGCAAAGGCAGAATCAAGGAGCTGAATGTAAGCTGAAGGTGATGCTGTAGAACCGAGGGATTTTACAATGTCTGCTGCTGGAGATAGAAGACTCTCACAGATTCTGCGTACTCGGTGTAAATCTGAGACCATTGGGTCTTGAAGGAGAAGTTCAGCACTGGTACGCCAGGTTTCATAGTTAACCTCATTCGGTGGGCTGGGAGTTCGCCCGGAGAATGCACGGAGTCGCAAAGGTGAGTTCCCAGATATCGCAAGGTCACTAGTGCGCACCAGATGCTCCACTACAACTTTTTGTACTGCAGGTGGATTTAAATCAGTGACCGTGAGTGGTGGAGATTCTGAGCATGGCGCTGCAGCTACTGCTGGAACTGTGTGAGGTCGTGCAGCACTTGCTGGCACTCTGGACTGCCTAGGAGTGGAATCAGTTTGAGGTGGATCTGCCGAGTGGGGACGTAAAGTGTCATCATTTTCGACAAGGGTGGGCTCAGCACATGGTTTTGGCACAACTGCCTCTTGAATATAGACTAACATGCCCCTCAGAACATCCTCAAAACTTTCCCCACTATGTCTCGCCAAAGTTTCCAACTCACTGAGGTAAGTCTGGGTTGTGGTCTTTCCCAGCTTCTGAACATAAGTATCTGACAGGGCTGTAACACAGAAAGAGACATCAGGATCATTTTGGGCTTGTTGGACGTAGGGAAGCTCTGCCCGTAGGGTTTGCACTGCTAGTCCTGAGTTGAATTCAACTATTAAAGACTTCTCTGTCTCTAAGCTAGGATCGCTTACTAGGATTGTTCTATTTATTGACCCGTACCGCTTCACATAGTCCAATATTTCCTCATCTGTTTCGGTTCCGGTTATGCCATTAATTAAAATAGCATTTGGGACTTTCACGCACTCTTTTTCTACAACCTCCATTTTGTTCTATTTGTTCACTTCGCTATATCTACAACCACTGAAAACGGTTACCTTTTTTTTTTTTTTTCAAGACAGGAACTATAAGTGAATTATAGTAATTATGTGTGTGTGGTTCCCTTTGCCTCGTCTCCTGGGCTGGCTCGCCACAAATGAGTGTAACCCTTGTCTTGTAAAATGAAACAGAGGGGTTAACTCATATATTAGGGAAAACAATAACTCACTAAGGTTTAACAGTTATTGTAGGTAAACTGTAATTCGCAAATCAGGACCAAATCAGAAGAGACTGAAACTCGTAAGAGGCAAGACACACACACACACATAGATGTAAATGCGCACCTTTATATTGGATAAAATTGACTTGTAAGCGCGATTGATAGGATACACTGGTTGGGAAAAAAAAATATCAATGACACTGCATAAAGGGCAAAAATAACAAGAACAAACAAAAAAAAATAAAACCAAAAAAAGAAATATTAAATCTGCTTTAAATATTACTTTTTACCAATTAAGCTAAATGAATTTGAAATTTAACCCTTGACATAGAAAATTCTTCTCTCCAATGCAAATTAAATTGTAATAAACATTCAATTTCTGATCTCCTTTTTTATGTACACAACTCAAATGTATACTCAAGATCAGTAATATATAAATAAACACGAATGTCAGGACTTGTGTTTAGTCACACGTACAAATGTCCACTGTAAACACTTGTTTATACGAAACAAAGTCTAAATGAATGCGTATCAATGCAGTATCAGTAATTCTTGAATGCACAGTTCAAACAAAATGTCAGTCTGAACAATAAAGAATGATATTGTCTCCTCAGTTCCTTTAAATCAGTGATCCAATGCTCAAAAGGAAAAATGAAAATGTCAGATGTTTCAAACCTCAAAAGAAAAAAATCCGACGCGATGTCCTGCCGAAAGTGAAGTGATACAGATGTCCAAAAAGACAAAGGATAGTTGTTTCTGATCGATTTACGGTTGGCTCGCCATCTTCATGAATTGAAAAAATCCAGATTCTAGATTTCTAAAATAACAAAACTGGCCTGTGCACAAACACAAAACAACATTCTTAATCAATCCACTTTACATACATTTCACTAAATCTACACAATCTTTACATGTCTGTACATATTTTTTATAACAGCGTGTACATTCACTGAACACCTCTTTCCTTCCAGTTACACAATACACCCTTGAATCGCTATTTTTTTTAAATATATACTAAACATTAATTATTTATTTTTACTAACTCACCGATTCCCTCGTGTATTAATGATATTTCTCTGTTTTTTTCCAGGTTTCTCTCGGATGACGCAATGATGGCCTACTCCACTGGAATTCAGCGTGACGACGGTCACATAATCAACAAAATGTAAGTAAGTGAGTAGTTTGAAATAAAACTTATTTATCAACAAAATGTCTGCAAAATAACTTACAATGTTTGGTTTTCACATGCGTTCTCTCTCAAAATGAAATAAATCAAGATCTTACGCAGCTTCTAATTCACGTTGTTTCTCAAGTTTTTTTCTCTCTCTCTAATGCCGCATCTCTCGGTGGGCGGAGTCAGCTTGACCTAATTACGCTCGATTGGCTGCTCACCTGCACAGATCTAGAGCTCAATCAAAATTAAAGTTACATTTCAACTATTTAGTTTACCTAACAAGTAACCCATTTCAAATGGAAAATATTTATATATACATATATATACATTTAGTATTTGTTCCATATTTCTTCCTCTAACAGTATCTAGCTATTCAGATGACTGTGTTTAAATCTAATTTAGACTACAAAGGTTTTTGAGCCTGGGTTACAAAAGCATCATAAGTAATAG
>NW_020527977.1:0-32980 GCF_003368295.1 Carassius auratus
TTCGCAATTTAACATCGCAAAGGCCTTTAGATTAGGCATACAAATTTGGTGTTGATTTGAAGAACTCTCTAGAGGAGTTCGTGTAAAATACAACACATGAAAGGACCAAATTACACAATAATATGCTCATAATATTAAAATAACGACTTCCTGTAGGGTTTAGATTTCGCTCCAAGAGTCTTTTTTGTAGGTATTGGTGTGTTACATATTGTGCCCAAATTTTTCGTGCATGCACGTGAAACATAGCTGGAAGGCTGTTGATTTTCTTGGTATAGGTGCGCGTGTCGAGCCATTTTGCGACACCCCTTCTGAATCCTATATCAGACGGAAAATTCACCAGGTTTGACGCGTGTGCAAAGTTTCATGACTTTTGAGCATGTTAAAGCCCTCAAAAATGCGATTCATTCCGGGAGAAGGAAGAAGAAGAAGAAGAAGAATAATAATAATAAATTAAAGCTGCAAGCAGCGATGAACGGGCCCTCGCACCCGGGGCTCACCGCCATCGTGTTGCTTTAGTAAAAAGGTGAACGTTGAGAAATATGCATTTAATGTCCTAAATATAAGTGGAATATATCAAAGTATATCACATATATGTGCCAATCTTACCGTTGCCAGCAGGTGGCGCTATCTTATAATGGAATATTGGCCTTCATATGTGTTCAGGCCAGGACTCTTATCGAACATGTGAAGTTTGGGGAAGATTGAACATTTTATGCTTGAGTTACAACAACTTCTCTTGCTGTGGCAAGACATCAAATTTTGTCATGGCGCCATGGAAACGCCCTTTAACAAAAACTCAAGATCTCCAAAAGTTAACATTGCACAGGCCTTTAGATTAGACTGACCACAAAATATATGTTAATCTCAAAAAAATTATAGGAGTAGTTTGTCGCAGCGTAAAACATGTCACTTCCTGTTGCCAGCAGGTGGCGCTATGACTATAACTGAATGTGGGCATGTAGATCTGTTAAGGGCAGAAGTTTTATCTAACATGTGAAGTTTGGGGCAGATTGGACATTGTATGTCTGAGTTACAGCAACTTCCTTTTTCATGGCGAAACATCGAAATTTGTCAGGCCACCATGGACACGCCCTTTAACGAAATCTAAAGATCTTCGCAATTTAACATCGCAAAGGGCTTAAGATTACACTGACCAGGTTTGGTGTTGATCTGAATAAATCTCTAGGAGGAGTTCGTTAAAGTACAACCCCTGAAAATGGCAAAAACAACGCCAATATTGCAGAGAAAATTCTAAATAACTGACTTCCTGTTGGGATTCGGATGTGTACCAAGAGACTTTTTTGTAGGTATTGGTGTGTTACATGTGTATACCGATTTTTGTACATGTACGTGAAACATAGCTCGAGGCGCACTCTGTTGAAAGTGTATAGGTGGCGCTATCGAGCCATTTTCCCACACCTGATGGAATTTTGGCCTTCAGATGTGTTCAGGCCAGGACTCTTATCACACATGTGAAGTTTGGGGAAGATCGGACATTTTATGCCTGAGTTATAACATCTTTTATTCCCATGGCGAGACATCGAACTTCGTGACGGCGCCATGGACACGCCTTTTAACGAAAACTCAAGATCTTCACAACTTAACATCGCACAGGGCTTTAGATTAGACTGACCACAAAAAATACATTGATGTCATAAAATTTCTAGGAGTAGTTCATCGCAGTGTAAAATATGTCACTTCCTGTTGCCAATAGGTGGCGCTATGACTACAACTGAATATGGGCATGTCAATCTGTTCAGGTTAGGAGTCTCATCAAACATGTGAAGTTTGGGGCAGATTGGTCATTGTATGTCTGAGTTATAGCAACTTCCTGTTTCATGGCGAATCATCGAAATTCGCCAGGCCGCCACGGACACGCCCATTAACGAAAACTCAAAAGCTTCGCAATTTAACATCGCAAAGGCCTTCAGATTAGGCATACCAAATTTGGTGTTGATCTGAATGAATCTCTAGGAGGAGTTCGTTAAAATACAACGCATGGAAATGACAAAAATGACACAAAATTTGCTCATAATATTAGTAATAACCGACTTCCTGTTGGGTTTCAGATTTTGCTCCAAGAGACTTTTTTGTAGGTATTGGAGAGTTACATGTGTATACCGATTTTCATACATGTACATGAAACGTAGCTCAAGGCGCACACCGTTGAACGTGTATAGGTGGCGCTGTTGAGCCATTTTGCCACACCCACTTCTGAAACCCATATCAGACGTAAATTTTCGCCAGTTCTGAGGTGTGTGCAAAGTTTCATGACTTTTCGAGCATGTTTATGCCCTCAAAAATGCGATTCATTTTGGAGAAGTATAATAATAATAATAATAATAATAAACGGAGCAATTCCAAGAGGGTCCTCACACCATCGGTGCTCGGGCCCTAAAAACAAAGCAGATACAAGAGGGTCCTCACACCATCGGTGCTCGGGCCCTAAAAACAAAGCAGATACAAGAGGGTCCTCGCACCTCGGTGCTCGGGCCCTAATTAAAGCTGCAAGCAGCGATGAACGGGCCCTCGCACCCGGGCTCAACGCCATCGTGTGGCTTTAGTAAAAAGGTGAACGTTGAGAAATATGCATTTAAACTCATAAATATAAGTGCAATATATCAAAGTTTATTCCATATGTGTGCCAATCTTCCTTTTGCCAGCAGGTGGCGCTATCGTTATAATGGAATATTGGCCTTCAGATGTGTTCAAGCCAGGACCCTTATCACACATGTGAAGTTTGGGCAAGATCGGACATTTTATGCCTGAGTTATAACATCTTTTATTCCCATGGCGAGACATCGAACTTCGTCATGGCGACATGGACATGCCTTTTAACAAAAACTCAAGATCTTCACAACTAAACATCACACAGGTCTTTAGATTAGACTGACCACAAAAAAGACATTGATGTCATAAAATTTCTAGGAGTAGTTTGTCACAGTGTAAAATATGTCACTTCCAGTTGCCAATAGGTGGCGCTATGACTATAACTGAATATTGGCATGTAGATCTGTTCAGGTGTAGAGTCTTATCAAAAATGTGAAGTTTGGGGCGGATTGGGCATTGTATGTGTGAGTTATAGCACCATCATTTTTCATGGCGAATCATCGAAATTTGTCAGGCCGCCATGGACACGCACTTTAACGAAACCTCAATTCCTTCGCAAATTAACATGGCAAAGGGCTTTAGATTACACTGACCAAGTTTGGTGTTGATCTGAATAAATCTCTAGGAGGAGTTCGTTAAAATACAACCCCTGAAAATGACAAAAACAACACAAATTTTGCAGGGAAAATTAAAAATAACCGACTTCCTGTTGGGATTCGGGTTTCGTACCAAGAGACTTTTTTGTAGCTATTGGTGTGTTACATATGTTTACCGATTTTCGTACATGTATATGACATGTAGCTCGAGGCGCACTCCATTGAAAATGTATAGGTGGCGCTATCGAGCCATTTTGCCACACCCAATGGAATATTAGCCTCCAGATGTGTTCAGGTCAGTACTCTTATCAAACATTTGAAGTTTGGGCAAGATCTGATATTTTATGAGTTACAACAACTTCTACTCCCATGGCGAGACATCGAACTTTGACATGGCGCCATGGACACGCCCTTTAACGAAAACTCAAGATCTTCTCAATTTAACATCGTACAGGCCTTTAGATTAGACTGACGACAAAAAAGACATTGATGTCAAAAATTTCTAGGAGTAGTTTGTCGCAGTGTAAAATATGTCACTTCCTGTTGCCAATAGGTGGCGCTATGACTATAACTGAATATGGTCATGTCAAACCGTTCAGGACAGGAGTCTCATCAAACACATGAAGTTTGGGGCAGATTGGTCATTGTATGTCTGAGTTATAGCAACTTCCTGTTTCATGGCGAATCATCGAAATTCGCCAGGCCGCCACACACAGGCCCTTCAACGAAAACTCAAAAGCTTCGCAATTTAACATCGCAAAGGCCTTTAGATTAGGCATACCAAATTTGGTGTTGATCTAAATTAATCTCTAGGAGGAGTTCGTTAAAATACAACGCATGGAATTGACAAAAATGACACAAAATTTGCTCATAATATTAGAAATAACCGACTTCCTGTTGGGTTTCGGATTTTGCTCCAAGAGACTTTTTTGTAGGTATTGGAGAGTTACATGTGTATACCGATTTTCATACATGTACATGAAACGTAGCTCGAGGCGCACACCGTTGAACGTGTATAGGTGGCGCTGTTGAGCCATTTTGCCACACCCACTTCTGAAACCCATATCAGACGTAAATTTTCGCCAGTTCTGAGGTGTGTGCAAAGTTTCATGACTTTTCGAGCATGTTTAGGCCCTCAAAAATGCGATTCATCTTAGAGAAGAAGAATAATAATAATAAATATAGCTGCAAGCAGCGATGGCGGGCTCAAGCCACCAATGCCATCGCCACCCCGGTGGCATCAGGTAAACTGTGCCCAGCGGGCACATGCATTCACAATATCCCTCTGGCAGTGATGTTTTAAATGATATGGCAGTTAAAGGGTTAATCCGAATCATCTAGACTTTAAAATCACATTCACAGAACAATATATATATATATATATATATAACTTTAGTAACACTTTACAATAAGATTTCATTTATAAACATTATGTTAACATGAACAATATTTATATAGCATTCATTCATGTCAGTTAATATTCCAAATTAAACATTAAAACATTGTTTTATTGTGATTTTTTTCCAAGCACATTTTACCAATTCCAAACCATATCAATCTTGATAACTACCATTATTTTTTATTTAATCATTTATGAGTGCTATACAATAGTCCAGGAAAGCTGGAAGAGAAAAACAGGTCAAGAAGAACTGACAAAAAGAATTGCAAAATAATTAGGAATTAATGTGAAGATTAATTTTTAGTCAATTCTGCAAGACAGGCTTTCAGGAAAGGAGGTGGAATAAAAATGAGCTCCTAAATCTTAATCCCGGATTCTGGAAGATATATTCCTCAAACCATCGGACAAGAGAAGGTGGTGCTGGTCCTTCACGAGTCACTCTAATCTGTTAATTAAGCCTATATATAAAGTCTTAATATATAGTATTTCACAATACTTCATAGTATTCTAATTAAATAATTTTTTGGAATCTTAGATCTCTCAGAACCTGGCACATTGTAATTCTGAGACTCCAGGAAAGTGGCAGTTCTGTAAAATGTTGGCGCTGGAGACTAAATGCTCCCTGATAGTTTCACACCTAATTCACTTAACACACACACAAACACACACACACACACACATTAACCACAGTGACAGAGGGACAGAGTGACATCAGATGTATGATAGTTTTTTAATTTTCTATCATCCATATAGTGTTGTATAGTCATGAAACTATGCATATTTCCTCAGAATGACTTGTCTTCTATGTGTACATTTTTTTGAAGTGTTTAGAAGCTGCACTTTAAAAAAATAAAAGACATTTACTGGTTACTTTTTTACTGTTATTTCAAAAAATCACCACGCAAAATCATTCAAGCTATCCAAAATTCATTCACACCTGTTCTGTAAGATAAATTCTTTAAACAGTGGTAAAAGAGGATGTGGTGCTGAACCTTCAAGAGTCACTCAAAACGTATCTGTCCATAAAGCTTATAAAGAATTATTCTTAATATACAGTTCACAATACTTCAGCTTGTTATTCTAATTAAGTGAGGGTCATTTTATCAGTAAAATACATAAAATACATATTATTTTTCTTTGAAAGATTTCTATAAATGATTTAAATCATACTTGTTTTACAATAATTATTTAAAAGTAATCCTATAGCTCCATCTTGTGGTCATTATTGGAACTAAGAATTGCAAGCTTGATTTATAAGTTATGATAGTTTTAATTTTATGCTGGCTCTTGAAAATGATAAAGCTATGAAACTTACTGTGCTTCCTTCAAATGATGACTTCTACGTATATAAAAAATTATGAAGAGTTGGAATGAAAAATTTTAAAGATATAGTAAAATAACGATTGTATTTTTTTATGTTACTTTAATAAATCGCTATGGCCACACCATTTAAGCTATCCTAAACCCATTCGCAATTTAACATCTTCAGTATATTAGCTTCATGTTAAAAAAGTTTGCTGTGAACTTGTGTCTTCTTGGAGGAGTATGATATCATTTACAGGCTGATTTTATCATAAATCCACAATAAAATTTCTGAGTTCTGTATCAATCTGTGTTGTTGTTTGTTTTTTTTTATTTTTTTATTTTTCATAGGAAGATAACTGACCCTTTACTCTCCTTTTTAATAAATGTGCTTATAACCCAAGAACAAGCTTTTTATAGCTGTATTTATAAACTGCTTACTACTGACTATTAATATTGGGACAAGGCTTTGTAAAGCATGAACTGAATATTTACTGTTTGAGTTTGAAATTATTATTTGCAGCACAAATAAGGTTTTTTAGGATTTTTAAAAATCCCTAAAACTGTCAGAAAAGGATAAGGCCTATAAGATTTTATGTGAGTGGCTAAATTTATTTGTTTTTATAACTATAATGCATAAACTATGAAATTATACAAAATGTATAAAAATGTACAACAGTTATTCTTTTCCAATGTTTTTTATTTATTTAATTTTTTTTTATTTTATTTACATTTCAAAACATTTGCCTACTGCAATCATTCTAAACAGCTTGAATAAAACCTGTTAATATTTATTATAGACCACTGTAACTGTGTATAATCTAACAAACAAGTTTATTATGAAAATAAAAGTGTACACCAGATAAATTGGACGATAAAGAAATTGCTAACAATAGTATAATAGAGCATGTTTTAGGTTTTTAGGCGTTTAGATGCAGAAATGGACAAATCAAATGTAAAATAAAATGTAATTGATTTAATTAAATATAGATTAATTCTTGTTAGAGCAAAATAATAAATAAATAAATAAATAAATAAATAAATACGTACACACATTAAAAAAAGCAGCCAAGATGAATGAGTTTCATTTTTTATATGGATCAAAATTGAAGACAGAAGCAGCTGGTATATGCGGTCACTTAATATTAAAATCCAGTAGATCCATTTCAGATTTATTTCTCAACAGTTTATGTTCACGTGGCTGTTTTCGTTTATAGTCGCCAAGCTATTATGTATTTTGAAATAATCTTGTCCGGGATGTGTTCGTTCGTACGACGAAAGGCAGAATCCTGCAGCTCGAGAGATATATGTTATTCTGCCAGTCGCGCTTTCAAATAGTCTTGCACACTTAAACGGGTCACAAACACCTGCATTTAGCTCTTGTAGTGTTACAATGGGTTTATTGTGTGCATTTGTGGTAATATTTTATTTAAAAAAGCTCTTAAACAAGAATAAATTCGTTTGTTTTGAGCTCGACACTGTACGCGCTGATCGGAGGCGGTGGTTTCAGATAGGCAGCCGCAAATAATTCATTTTCACACAAACAGTTCAAAAACATCTGAATTTAGCTCTTGGTGTGTTCTAATTGGTTGATTGTGTGATATCGCTGTAATAATTTATTTTTAAAAGCTTTAAAACAGGAATAAATTCGTTTTTTCTGAGCTCTTTACTCCAGACGCTCGTGATCACAGCGGTGATTCATCTCTCCTATTTCTCACGTATCTCTGGCCAGAAATAATTTATCCATGAGCCCTGAACCGGTAATAATCAGATATGTTGGTTTAGCTTGTCAGTGTGAATTAAATCTAAGTATTTATTTGTATTTTTAACCGATTTAAAAGTGAAAGTAAAAGTCCGGGAATTGAACCTGTAGGGGCGCTATTTCTCTCAGACAATGGAAGTCTGAAGCACATATACTCAAACAGAGGGACAAAGTGAGATGAGATGTCTGACAGTTTTTTAATTTTCTGTTATCCATACAGTGTTGTAAAGTCGTGAAACTATCCATATTTACTCAGAATGACTTTTTTTCTGTACGAAAAAAAGGTTTTGAAGTGTTTGGAATTTAAAAATGCAGGAAAATTAATAATTCCATTTTTACTGTCATTTAAAAAAATCACCACGACAAAACCGTTTAAGCTATCCAAAATCCATTGGCAATTTAAGTTGTTTAAAATGTTTTGGCATCATGTAGACAAAGTTTGGTGTGTATAGTGTTACTCTCCTCTGAGCAGTATGCATTAATTCACAGCTAAATGTAAAAAAAAATCCACATTCAAATCAAAATAGCTGACTTCCTGTTGATCGTAGCTGATGACTGTGAATTAGAAAGTTGTCCGTCTTGATAAGAAAAATTTTTGTACCGAGTTTGGTGTCTGTAGCTAAAACTAACCCCGCCACTTTTGACAAAAGGTGGCGCTATAGAGTGCCTCTTCCACGCCCTCTTATGAACTTTTGCCAGTGTCTAGTTATCATAAATACTGATATGTGTTTTGAGTTTGATGAAATTCTAAGCATGTTATATGCCTCAAAATCACCTGAGAAGTATTCCAGTTTAACATGTTGCCACGGCAACAATATTTTTAGATATCAATATCCCCCCAGCAGATTTATATCGGCTGTGTTTTAACATTATTCTGATGAAGTTTGAAGCAAATCGAGTAAAAATAAGATGCTGAATTCAAATCATTTTGAAAATGACACACTTCCTGCTGCCAGTTGGTGGCGCTATAACTTTGACTCCTAATAGTCACATATATGCGATCGACATCATACAACGAATAATCTGATGCAGTTTGATTAAAATCAGGAAATGTATGTGGATGGTATTAGACACTTCCTGTTTCTCATTTCTCGCCATAATTTCAACACCTCGCCACGAGCAAACCGTTCGAGATATCAAAAATCCCCTGGCAATTTTTCATCCCCAATGTCTTGAGATCATGTTGACCGAATTTGGTGGCAATCGGCAAAAAAACCTATGACAAGTATTTCAAATTCCAGAGCATGCGCTTTTTACATAACTCTAAATAGCTGACTTCCTGTTGGGCGGAGCCGAATGACATGCAGTACGAAAGTTGTTCAGCACGATGAGATCTATATGTGTACTGAGTTTCATATTAATACGAGCAAGTATGTGTGAGCTATACATCAACATTTATGACTGTGTTCCAGGGGGCGCCATAGAGCCCCTGTGCCACGCCCGGGTCCCAGCCTCTGCAGGCTCCTAAAGGCCACAGATTCCAAAGTGTGCGCAAATTTTCAAGAGTTTTTGAGTATGTTAAGGACCCCAAAAGCCCCCACAACTTTGACGAAAAATATGAATACTAAACCCTAAATATCCAACTTCCTGTTGGGCGGAGCCTATGACATGCAGTACAAAAGTTGTTTGGTTTGATGAGATCTACATGTGTACCGAGTTTCGTGTGTCTACGTGCAAGTATGTATGATATATGGCCCTCAGTATTCCAGGGGGCGCTGTAGAGCCCCTGTGCCACGCCCGTGTATCAGTCTCTGCCCGGCCCTAATGGCCGCAGGTTCCAAGGTGTGTGCCAATTTTCAAGACTTTTTAAGCATGTTAAGGGCCCCAAAAGCCCCCGAAACCTTGAAGAAAAATAATAATAATAACAAATAATCCTAAGGAAAACAATAGGGCTCTCGCCCTCCAGGCTTGAGCCCTAATAATAATAAACGGAGCAATTCCAAGAGGGTCCTCACACCATCGGTGCTCGGGCCCTAAATATAGCTGCAAGCAGCGATGGCGGGCTCAAGCCGTCAGTGCAACGCCACCCCGGTGGCATCGGGAAAACTGTGCCCAGCGGGCATAAGCATTTACAGTTACCCTCTGGCAATCAAATTTTAAGGGATATGGCAGTTAAAGGGTTAATCCGACCCATCTAGACTTTGAAATCACATATACAGAACAATATATATAACTTTAGTAACACTTTATTTTAATATATATAAAAAATGTATAAGTCGTAGCTGAAGCCTAAATGAACACATTACAATTGTTTATGACTGCAAGTCTTTTTCCTCAAATGCTATTGAGCTTCAAATTTGCATTTGAGCCCATTTGAAAAAGTAGCATAATTTACATATGACTTACAGTTTGTTTTAATAAATATCAAACATTCAATTTAATTGTGCATTATAGCTGTCACCTAGATGAACAATTACAGTTGTTTTTATGACTGTAAGTCATTCTCTTCAAATGCTACTGACATTAGAAAAATGTATAACAATATCACATGTAACTTTAGAGACGGTCCCTAAATTTGAGACTCTCGAATGTCCAATGTCAAGCCAACTTTATGCCTGTTTTTGTTTTGTTTTTTACTTTCTTTTTCTTTTTTCTGTGCCGGATTGCTGATGTCCTTTACCCGGGCATAGATGTCCATCCATCAATTACGAACATTCATCTGCAAATGTCCGAGCGGTCTCGAGCGTGGATGGGAGAATGGCGCGTTTTTTTTTTTTTTTTTTTTTATGAGCAACTGGGATGGTGACCCCTCTGGGAGTTGGTGCCCTATGAAGACTGTGTACTCTGCATATAGGGAGTGGCAGTACTATCTGGAATATATATTCCTCAAACCGTCGTACAAGAGGTGATGCTAGTACTTCAAGAATCTCTCAAAACCTATCTGTTCATAAAGCCTATATATAAAGTCTTAATGTAGTATTCCACAATATGTTGTGCTATTCTAATATTATTGTGTTTTTTATTGACATTGTTATTTGCCGTTATTTTTTGTTTTAATATTGTTACTGTTGTTACTTGCTATATGGTGACCTATAGTGGTTTGAAAGGCGCCTCAAATAAAATGCATTTTTATTATTATTATTATTATTATTATTATTATTATTATTATTATTATTATTATTATTATTATTATTATTATTATTATCTGTACACTTGATAACAAAATTTAATATAAACTTTTGCAATTTTATTTATATATATATATATATATATATATATATATATATATATATATATATATATATATAGTGTAAAGTTTTCTTTTATTGCATCTTGAAATACAGTATTGTTCAAAATAATAGCAGTACAATGTGACTAACCAGAATAATCAAGGTTTTTAGTATATTTTTTATTGCTACGTGGCAAACAAGTTACCAGTAGGTTCAGTAGATTGTCAGAAAACAAACAAGACCCAGCATTCATGATATGCACGCTCTTAAGGCTGTGCAATTGGGCAATTAGTTGAAAGGGGTGTGTTCAAAAAAATAGCAGTGTCTACCTTTGACTGTACAAACTCAAAACTATTTTGTACAAACATTTTTTTTTTCTGGGATTTAGCAATCCTGTGAATCACTAAACTAATATTTAGTTGTATGACCACAGTTTTTTAAAACTGCTTGACATCTGTGTGGCATGGAGTCAACCAACTTGTGGCACCTCTCAGCTGTTATTCCACTCCATGATTCTTTAACAACATTCCACAATTCATTCACATTTCTTGGTTTTGCTTCAGAAACAGCATTTTTGATATCACCCCACAAGTTCTCAATTGGATTAAGGTCTGGAGATTGGGCTGGCCACTCCATAACATTAATTTTGTTGGTTTGGAACCAAGACTTTGCCCGTTTACTAGTGTGTTTTGGGTCATTGTCCTGTTGAAACAACCATTTCAAGGGCATGTCCTCTTCAGCATAGGGCAACATGACCTCTTCAAGTATTTTAACATATGCAAACTGATCCATGATCCCTGGTATGCGATAAATAGGCCCAACACCATAGTAGGAGAAACATGCCCATATCATGATGCTTGCACCTCCATGCTTCACTGTCTTCACTGTGTACTGTGGCTTGAATTCAGAGTTTGGGGGTCGTCTCACAAACTGCCTGTGGCCCTTGGACCCAAAAATAACAATTTTACTCTCATCAGTCCACAAAATGTTCCTCCATTTCTCTTTAGGCCAGTTGATGTGTTCTTTGGCAAATTGTAACCTCTTCTGCACATGCCTTTTTTTTAACAGAGGGACTTTGCGGGGGATTCTTGAAAATAGATTAGCTTCACACAGACGTCTTCTAACTGTCACAGTACTTACAGGTAACTCCAGACTGTCTTTGATCATCCTGGAGGTGATCATTGGCTGAGCCTTTGCCATTCTGGTTATTCTTCTATCCATTTTGATGGTTGTCTTCCGTTTTCTTCCACGTCTCTCTGGTTTTGCTCTCCATTTTAAGGCATTGGAGATCATTTTAGTTGAACAGCCTATCATTTTTTGCACCTCTTTATAGGTTTTCCCCTCTCTAATCAACTTTTTAATCAAAGTACGCTGTTCTTCTGAACAATGTCTTGAACGACCCATTTTCCTCAGCTTTCAAATGCATGTTCAACAAGTGTTGGCTTCATCCTTAAATAGGGGCCACCTGATTCACACCTGTTTCTTCACAAAATTGATGACCTCAGTGATTGAATGCCACACTGCTATTTTTTTGAACACACCCCTTTCAACTAATTCAACTAATTGCCCAATTGCACAGCCTTAAGAGCGTGCATATCATGAATGCTGGGTCTCATTTGTTTTCTGAGAATCTACTGAACCTACTGGTAACTTGTTTGCCACGTAGCAATAAAAAAATATACGAAAAACCTTGATTATTCTGGTTAGTCACATTGTACTGCTATTATTTTGAACAAAACTGTAAATGTTTCTGAGTTCTGTGTTTGTTTGTTTTTTGTTGTTTTTTTATTTATTAATTTATTAAAAAAAATGTTTTAGGAAGATTACAGCCTTTAATCTCCTCAAAATAAATGTGCATATAAACCATGAACAATTTAATTATAGCTGTATTTATAAAATGCTTACTAATGACTATTAATTTTAGGAGAAGGCTATATAAAGCAGCAACTGTTGATGTTGAGGCCTAAGATATTTGCAGTAATGATGAAAAAACAACAACAACAACACAAAATTACTTATTTTTTTCTGCTGGTGATTAAAGAGATGTTAACTCTAAGATGTTTCTCTCTCTCTCTCTCTCTCTCAATAATTTATTAGTGTTTTGTAATGATTTTATTGACCTATAATTCTGGTGATTAAAGAGATGATTCAGTCTCCCTCCCTATCTCTGTCTCTCTCTCTCTCTCTCTGACACATAGCCCATCCCCTCTCCCACACATTCACACAAACTCAGCACACACACTTAACACACAAACACACACACACACACACACATTACCCACAGTGACAGAGGGACAGTGACATCAGATGTATGATAGTTTTTTAATTTTCTATCATCCATATAGTGTTGTATAGTCATGAAACTATGCATATTTTCATCAGCATGACTTGTCTTCTATGTGTAAATTTTTTTGAAGTGTTTAGAAGCTGCACTTAAAAAAATAAAAGACATTTACTGGTTCCTTTTTTACTGTTATTTCAAAAAATCACCATGACAAAACCATTCAAGCTATCCAAAATTCATTCGCAACTTTTCTGTAAGATAAATTCTTTAAACAGTGGTAAAAGAGGATGTGGTGCTGAACCTTCAAGAGTCACTCAAAACGTATCTGTCCATAAAGCCTATAAAGAATTATTCTTAATACACAGTATTTCACAATACTTCAGCATGTTATTCTAATTAAGTGAGGGTCATTTTATCAGTAAAATACATATTATTTTTCTTTGAAAGATTTCTATAAATAATTTAAATCATTCTCGTTTCTACAATAATTATTTAAAAGTAATCATATAGCTCCATCTGGTGGCCATTAGTGGTACTAAGAATTGCAAGCTTGATTTATAAGTTATGATAGTTTTAATTTTATGCTGGCTCCTGGACATGATAAAGCTATGAAACTTACTGTGCTTGTTTCAAATGATGACTTCTACATATATAAAAAAATATGAAGAGTTGGAATGAAGAATGTTAAAGATACAGTAAAATAACTATTGTATTTTTTTTATGTTACTTTCATAAATCGCTATGGCCACACCATTTAAGGTATCCTAAACCCATTCGCAATTTAACATCTTCAGTATATTGGCATCATGTTGAAAAAGTTTGGTGTGAACTACGTGTGTCTTCTTGGAGTATGAATTCATTTACAGGCTGATTTTATCATAAATCCACAATAACATTTCTGAGTTCTGTATCAATCTGTGTTGTTGTTTGTTTATTTTTATTTTTTTATTTTTCATAGGTAGATAACTGACCCTTTACTCTCCTTTTTAATAAATGTGCTTATAAACCAAGATCAAGCTATTTATAGCTGTATTTATAAGCTGCTTATTAATGACTATTTAAGTTGGGACAAGACTTTATAAAGCATGAACTGACTATTTACTAATGAGTGCAGTTATTATAAAGTGTTACCAATGCATTTACTAATGTTAACAAATTAGACATTATTTTACAGTGTTATAAAATCCTTTAATGACTTATAAGCATTTGTGAAAGTTCTGCTTGCATTACAGCTTAGTCTTCATCTGTGAGCTGAACAGTTTTAATGTTACATCCATGAGATCATGTAAATTAAGATAAATGTCATGTCACAGGATGGAATAGGTCAGTATAAAATAAGTTTGAAATTATTATTTGCAGCACAAATAAGTATTTTTAGAATTTTGTTTTTAATTCCTGAAACTGTCAGAAAAGGATACGGCCTGAGAGATTTCTTAAGCTGTAATGAAAACAGCAATGTTAGCAACAGCAACAAAAAATAACAATTTAAAATACATTTTTTTTCTGGTGATTAAAGAGATGATTAAGTCTCTCTCTCTCTCTTTCTCTCTCTTTCTCTCTCTCATTGTGTCTGCCACTCAGCTCATGCCCATCCCCCACTCACACACACACACACACACACACACACTCAGTCAGCACACATACATTCCTCAAACAGAGGGACAGAGTGAGTTGAGATGTCTGACAGTTTTTTAAATTTTCTTTTAATCATACAGTGTTGTAAAGTCATGAAACTATGCATATGTCCTCAGAATGATTTGATCTCTGTATGAAATTTTTTTTAAGTGTTTGGAAGCTGCAATTTAAAAATACAAGACAATTAATGATTCCCTTTTTACTGTCATTTCAAAAAATCACCACGACAAAACCGTTCAAGCTAACCAAAATCCGTTCGCAATTTAAGTTCCTCAATGTTTTTTCAACATGTAGACAAAGTTTGGTGAGTATAGTGAACATTTCCTGTGAGGAGTATGCATTAAATCAGAGCTCCATTTAAATATTCAAATCAAAATAGCCGACTTCCTGTTTGTCGTAGCTGATGACTGTGAATTAGAAAGTTGTCCGTCTTGAAAAGAACAATTTATGTACCAAGTTTGGTGTCTGTAGCTAAAACTAACCCCCCCACTTTTGACAAAAGGTGGCGCTATAGAGTGCCTCCTTCACGCCCTTTTAAAAGCTTTTGCCATTGTCTAGCTATCACTAATACTGATATGTGTTTTGAGTTTCATGTAAATCTGAGCTTGTTGTCTGCCTCAAACTCACCATAACAGAACATTCAAGTTTGACACGTTGCCATGGCAACACTATATCAGATATCAATATCCTCAAAACAGATTTACATCGGCCGTGTTTTGTCATTATTCTGATGAAGTTTTAAGTAAATTGAGTAAAAATAAGATGCTGAATTCAAAGCATTTGGAAAATGACACACTTCCTGCTGCCAGTTGGTGGCGCTATAATGTTGACTCTTAATAGTCACATATATACGATCGGTATCATACAACGAACAAACCAATGAAGTTTGATCAAACTCAGGAAATGTATGTGGATGTTATTAGACATTTCCTGTTTCTCATTTCTAGCCATAATTTCCACGCCTCGTCACGGGCAAACCGTTCGAGATATCAAAAATCCCCTCGCAATTTTTCATCCCCAATGTCTTGATATCATGTTCACCGAGTTTCGTGGCGAACGGGTTGAAAACCTCAGAGGAGTATTTCAAATTCCAGAGCATGCTTTTTTTAAACAGCCCTGAATAGCTGACTTCCTGTTGGGCGGAGCCTATGACATAAAGTGTGAAAGTTGTTCGGCTCAATGACATCTATAAGTGTACTGAGTTTCATATAAATACATGCTAGTGTGTGAGAGCTATGGTTCAAGATTTCTGACTGTGTTCCAGGGGGCGCTGTAGAGCCCCTGTGCCACGCCCGGGTCCCAGTCTCTGTGGCGTCCTGATGGCCGCAGATTCCAATGTGTGTGCCCAATTTTCAAGAGTTTTTGAGCATGTTAAGGCCCCCAAAAACCCCCGGAAGGTTTAATAAAAAATAAAAAAATAATAATAAGAAATATAGCTGCAAGCAGCGATGGCGGGCTCAAGCCACCAATGCCATCGCCACCCCGGTGGCATCAGGTAAACTGTGCCCAGCGGGCACATGCATTCACAATATCCCTCTGGCAGTGACGTTTTAAAGGATATGGCGGTTAAAGGGTTAATCCGAATCATCTAGACTTTAAAATCACATTCACAGAACAATATATATATATATTCCCCAAACATATATATATATATATATTTAGTAACACTTTACAATAAGATTTCATTTATAAACATTATGTTAACATGAACAATATTTATATAGCATTAATTTATGTCAGTTAATATTCCAAACTTAAACATTAAAACATTGTTTTATTGTGATTTTTTTCCAAGCACATTTTACCAATTCCAAACCATATCAATCTTAATAACTACCATTATTTTTTATTTAATCATTTATGAGTGCTATACAATAGTCCAGGAAAGCTGGAAGAGAAAAACTCCTTATATTCATGTGCAGAATTATTAGGCTGTTTTCTTTTACAGATGAAATGCGCTAAAAAAGAGTTTTAACTCAAACTGTTTTAACTCAAAGTCGAAAATTATGAAATACCCATGAGAAATATCAAACACAAATGCAATACAGAAATGGATAAGTTAAGACTTGACCATTGTACAAAAATGCTGACTGGGTCATGAGGTCAGAAAAGAAGAAGAAAAAAAACAGGTCAAGAAGAACTGACAAAAATAATTGCAAAATAATTAGGAATTAATGTGAAGATTAATTTTTAGTCAATTCTGCAAGACAGACTTTCAGGAAAGGAGGTGGAATAAAAATGAGCTCCTAAATCTTAATCCCGGATTCTGGAAGATATATTCCTCAAACCATCGGACAAGAGGAGGTGGTGCTGGTCCTTCATGAGTCACTCTAATCTGTTCATAAAGCCTATATATAAAGTCTTAATATATAGTATTTCACAATACTTCATGGTATTCTAATTAAATCATTTTTTGGAATCTTAGATCTCTCAGAACCTGACACCGAGTAATTCTGAGACTCCAGGAAAGTGGCAGTTCTGTAAAATGTTGGCGCTGGAGACTAAATGCTCCCTGATAGTTTCACACCTAATTCACTTAACACACACACACACACACACACACACACACACACACACACACACACACACACACACACACACACACACACACACATTACCCACAGTGACAGAGGGACAGAGTGACATCAGATGTATGATAGTTTTTTAATTTTCTATCATCCATATAGTGTTGTATAGTCATGAAACTATGCATATTTCCTCAGAATGACTTGTCTTCTATGTGTACATTTTTTTGAAGTGTTTAGAAGCTGCACTTAAAAAAATAAAAGACATTTACTGGTTACTTTTTTACTGTTATTTCAAAAAATCACCACGACAAAACCATTCAAGCTATTCAAAATTCATCCGCACCTGTACTGTAAGATACATTCTTTAAACAGTGGTAAAAGAGGATGTGGTGCTGATCCTTCAAGAGTCACTCAAAACTTATCTGTCCATAAAGCCTATAAAGAATTATTCTTAATATACAGTTCACAATACTTCAGCATGTTGTTCTAATTAAGTGAGGGTCATTTTATCAGTAAAATACATAAAATTCATATTATTTTTCTTTGAAAGATTTCTATAAATGATTTAAATCATACTTGTTTCTACAATAATTATTTAAAAGTGATCCTATAGCTCCATCTGGTGGCCATTATTGGTACTAAGAATTGCCAGCTTGATTTATATGTTATGATAGTTTTAATTTTATGCTGGCTCTTGAAAATGATAAAGCTATGAAACTTACTGTGCTTCCTTCAAATGATGACTTCTAGGTATATAAAAAATTATGAAGAGTTGGAATTAAAAATTTTAAAGATATAGTAAAATAACTATGGTATTTTTTTATGTTACTTTAATAAATCTCTATGGCCACACCATTTAAGGTATCCTAAACCCATTCGCAATTTAACATCTTCAGTATATGGCTTCATGTTAAAAAAGTTTGGTGTGAACTACTTGTGTCTTCTTGGAGGAGAATGAATTCATTTACAGGCTGAGTTTATCATAAATCCACAATAACATTTCTGAGTTCTGTATCAATCAGTGTTGTTGTTTGTTTATTTTTATTTTTTTATTTTTCATAGGAAGATAACTGACCCTTTACTCTCCTTTTTAATAAATGAGCTATTTATAGCTGTATTTATAAACTGCTTACTACTGACTATTAATATTGGGACAAGGCTTTATGAAGCATGAACTGACTATTTACTAATGAGTGCAGTTATTATAAAGTGTTATCAATGCATTTGCTAATGTTAACAAATTAGACATTATTTTACAGTGTTATCAAATCCCTTAAATGATTTGTAAGTGTTTTGTAATGATTTTATTGACCTAAAAGCATTTGTGAAAGTTCTGCTTGCATTACAGCTTAGTCTTGATCTGTGAGCTGAACAGATTTACTGTTACATCCATGAGATTATGTAAATTCAAATAAATATCATGTCACAGGATGTCAGAGGTCAGTATCAAATTAGTTTGAAATTATTATTTGCAGCACAAATAAGGTTTTTTAGGATTTTTAAAAATCCCTAAAACTGTCAGAAAAGGATAAGGCCTAAGATTTCTATGTGAGTGGCTAAATTTGTTTGTTTTTATAACTATAATGCATAAACTATGAAACTATACAAAATGTATAAAAAAGTACAAGTTATTCTTTTCCAATGTTTTTTATTTATTTACATTTTTTTTTTTTTGGGGGGATTTACATTTTAAAAAATTAGCCTATGGCAATCATTCTAAACAGCTTGAATAAAACCTGTCAATATTTATTATAGACCACTATAACTGTGTATAATCTAACAAACGAGTTTATTATGAAAATAAAGTGTGTACACCAGATAAATTGGACGATAAAGAAATTGCTAACAATAGTATAATAGAGCATGTTTTAGGTTTTTAGGCGTTTAGATGCAGAAATGGACAAATCAAATGTAAAATCAAATGTAATTGATTTAATTAAATATAGATTAAGTCTTGTTAGAGCAAAATAATAAATAAATACGTACACACATTAAAAAAGCAGCCAAGATGAATGAGTTTAATTTTTTATATAGATTAAAATTGAAGACAGAAGCAGCTGGTATATGCGGTCACTTAATATTAAAATCCAGTAGATCCACTTCAGATTTATTTCTCAACAGTTTATGTTCACGTGGCTGTTTTCGTTTATATTAGCCAAGCTATTATGTATTTTGAAATAATCTTGTCCGTGATGTGTTCGTTCTTACGACGAAAGGCAGAATCCTGCAGCTCGAGAGATAATGTTATTCTGCCAGTCGCGCTTTCAAATAGTCTTGCACACTTAAACGGGTCACAAACACCTGCATTTAGCTCGTGTTGTGTTATAATGGATGTATTGTGTGCATTTATGGCAATAATTTATTTTGAAAAGCTCTTAAACAAGAATAAATTCGTTTGTTTTGAACTTGTGACACTGTGCGCGCTGATCGGAGGCAGTGATTTCAGATAGGCAGCCGCGAATATTTCATTTTCACACAAACAGTTCAAAAACATCTTAATTTAGCTCTTGGTGTGCTCTAATTGGTGAATTGTGTGATATCGCTGCAATACTTTATTTTTAATAGCTATAAAACAAGAATAAACTCGTTTTTTTCTGAGCTCATCATTCCACACGCTCCTGCTCAGAGCGGTGATTCATCTCTCGTGTTTCTCACGTATCACTGACCACACATCAATTATTAATGAGCCCTGACCTGATAATAATCATATATGTTGGTTTAGCTTGTCAGTGTGAATTAAATCCAAGTATTTATTTGTATTTTAACCGATTTAAAATCGAAACCAAAAGACAGTCTCCTCCCTTTTTTATTCCGGTAACTGCACCTGTAGGGGCGCTATTTCTCTCAGACAATGGAAGTCTAAGCACACACACTCAAACAGAGGGACAGAGTGATATGAGATGTCTGACAGTTTTTTAATTTTCTGTTATCCATACAGTGTTGTAAAGTCATGAAACTATGCATATTTACTCAGAATAACTTTTTTTCTGTATGAAAAAAGGTTTTGAAGTGTTTGGAATTTAAAAATGCAGGAAAATTAATAATTCCATCTTTATTGTCATTTTAAAAAAATCCCCACGACAAAACCATCCAAGCTATCCAAAACCCATTCACAATTTAAGTTCCTCAATGTTTTTTCAACATGTACACCAAGTTTGGTGTGTATAGTGTTACTCTCCTCTGAGCAGTATGCATTAATTCACAGCTAAATGTAAAAAACAATCCACATTCAAATCAAAATAGCCGACTTCCTGTTGGTCGTAGCTGATGACTGTGAATTAGAAAGTTGTCCGTCTTGATAAGAACAATTTTTGTACTGAGTTTGGTGTCTGTAGCTAAAACTAACCCCCCCACTTTTGACAAAAGGTGGCGCTATAGAGTGCCTCTTCCACGCCCTCTTATGAAATTTTGCCAGTGTCTAGCTGTCACTAATACTGATATGTGTTCTGAGTTTGATGAAATTCTAAGCATGTTATATGCCTCAAAATCACCTGAGAAGTATTCCAGTTTGACATGTTGCCACGGCAACAATATTTTTAGATATCAATATCCCCCCAGCAGATTTATATCGGCTGTGTTTTAACATTATTCTGATGAAGTTTGAAGCAAATCGAGTAAAAATAAGATGCTGAATTCAAAGCATTTTGAAAATGACACACTTCCTGCTGCCACTTGGTGGCGCTATAACTTTGACTCCTAATAGTCACATATATGCGATCGACATCATACAATGAATAATCTGATGAAGTTTGATTAAAATTAGGAAATGTATGTGGATGGTATTAGACACTTCCTGTTTCTCATTTCTCGCCATAATTTCAAAGCCTCGCCACGAGCAAACCGTTTGAGATATCAAAAATCCCCTGGCAATTTTTCATCCCCAATGTCTTGAGATCATGTTGACCGAGTTTGGCGGCAATCGAGTAAAAAACCTATGACAAGTATTTCAAATTCCAGAGCATGCGCTTTTTACATAACTCTAAATAGCTGACTTCCTGTTGGGCGGAGCCTATGATATGCAATACGAAAGTTGTTCGGCACGATGAGATCTATATGTGTACTGAGTTTCATATTAATACGTGCAAGTATGTGTGAGCTATACATCAACATTTATGACTGTGATCCAGGGGGCGCCGTAGAGCCCCTGTGCCACGCCCAGGTCTCAGCCTCTGCAGGCTCCTTCAGGCCACAGATTCCAAAGTGTGCGCAAATTTTCAAGAGTTTTTGAGTATGTTAAGGACCCCAAAAGCCCCCACAACTTTGACGACAAATATGAATAATAAACCCCAAATAGCCAACTTCCTGTTGGGCGGAGCCTATGATATGCAATACGAAAGTTGTTTGTATTGATGAGTTCTATATGTGTACCGAGTTTCGTATGTCTATGTGCAAGTATGTATGATATATGGCCCTCCATATTCCAGGGGGCGCTGTAGAGCCCCTGTGCCACGCCCGTGTATCAGTCTCTGCCCGGCCCTAATGGCCGCAGGTTCCAATGTGTGTGCCAATTTTCAAGACTTTTTAAGCATGTTAAGGGCCCCAAAAGCCCCCGAAACCTTGAAGAAAAAATAAATAATAATAATAAATATAGCTGCAAGCAGCGATGGCGGGCTCAAGCCACCAATGCCATCACCACCCCGGTGGCATCAGGTAAACTGTGCCCAGCGGGCACATGCATTCACAATATCCCTCTGGCAGTGAGGTTTTAAAGGATAGAGGGGAGCGTAGAGGGGAGCGTGCATTTGCAGTGGCTGGGCCACGACTCTGGAATACCCTGCCTTTAGAGATCAGACTGGCCCCTTCCTTGTCTATTTTTAAATCTTTGCTAAAAACTTTTTTATTTTCCTTAGTGTACTGACTACTGTGTTATGCTACATTTTGAAATGGGTGGTTTTAAATTTTTTGTCTGGTCTATTTTTATGTATGTGTAATATTCTTGCTCTTATGTTAAAGCACTTTGGTCAGCCAGGAGGCTGTTGTAAATGCGCTATACAAATAAATTGAACTTGAACTAGAACTTGAACTTGATATGGCAGTTAAAGGGTTAATCCGAATCATCTAGACTTTAAAATCACATTCACAGAACAATATATATATATATATATATATAACTTTAGTAACACTTTACAATAAGATTTCATTTATAAACATTATGTTAACATGAACAATATTTATATAGCATTCATTCATGTCAGTTAATATTCCAAACTTAAACATTAAAACATTGTTTTATTGTGATTTTTTTCCAAGCACATTTTACCAATTCCAAACCATATCAATCTTAATAACTACCATTATTTTTTATTTAATCATTTATGAGTGCTATACAATAGTCCAGGAAAGCTGGAAGAGAAAAACAGGTCAAGAAGAACTGACAAAAGAATTGCAAAAGAATTAGGAATTAATGTGAAGATTAATTTTTAGTCAATTCTGCAAGACAGACTTTCAGGAAAGGAGGTGGAATAAAAATGAGCTCCTAAATCTTAATCCCAGATTCTGGAAGATATATTCCTCAAACCATCGGACAAGAGAAGGTGGTGCTGGTCCTTCACGAGTCACTCTAATCTGTTCATTAAGCCTATATATAAAGTCTTAATATATAGTATTTCACAATACTTCATGGTATTCTAATTAAATAATTTTTTGGAATCTTAGATCTCTCAGAACCTGACACATTGTAATTCTGAGACTCCAGGAAAGTGGCAGTTCTGTAAAATGTTGGCGCTGGAGACTAAATGCTCACTGATAGTTTCACACCTAATTCACTTAAAACACACACAAACACACACACACAGTGACAGAGGGACAGAGTGACATCAGATGTATGTTTTTTAATTTTCTGTCATCCATATAATGTTGTATAGTCATGAAACTATGCATATTTCCTCAGAATGACTTGTCTTCTATGTGTACATTTTTTTGAAGTGTTTAGAAGCTGCACTTTTTTTTACTGGTTCCTTTTTTACTATTATTTCAAAAAATCACCACGACAAAACCATTCAAGCTATCCAAAATTCATTCACACCTGTTCTGTAAGATTAATTCTTTAAACAGTGGTAAAAGAGGATGTGGTGCTG
This sequence comes from Carassius auratus, assembly GCF_003368295.1. NCBI lineage: Eukaryota > Metazoa > Chordata > Actinopteri > Cypriniformes > Cyprinidae > Carassius > Carassius auratus. The sequence goes on from NW_020527977.1 coordinate 23,364, forward strand.
AACCTTCAAGAGTCACTTAAAACGTATCTGTCCATAAAGCCTATTAAGAATTATTCTTAATATACAGTTCACAATACTTCAGCTTGTTATTCTAATTAAGTGAGGGTCATTTTATCAGTAAAATTCCTAAAATACATATTATTTTATTTGAAAGATTTCTATAAATTATTTAAATCATACTCGTTTCTCCAATAATTATTTAAAAGTAATCCTATAGCTCCCTCTGGTGGCCATTATAGGTACTAAGAATTGCAAGCTTGATTTATAAGTTATGATAGTTTTAATTTTATGCTGGCTCTTGAAAATGATAAAGCTATGAAACTTACTGTGCTTCCTTCAAATGAGGACTTCTACTTATATAAAAAATTATGAAGAGTTAGAATGAAAAATTTTAAAGATATAGTAAAATAACTATTGTATTTTTTATGTTACTTTAATAAATCTCTATGGCAACACCATTTAAGCTATCCTAAACCCATTCACAATTTAACATCTCAGTATATTGGCATCATGTTGAAAAAGGAGTATGGAGTAGTATGAGGAGGAGTATGAATTCATTTACAGGCTGATTTTATCATAAATCCACAATAAAATTTCTGAGTTCTGTATCAATCTGTGTTGTTGTTTGTTTATTTTTATCTTTTATTTTTCATAGGAAGATAACTGACCCTTTACTCTCCTTTTTAATAAATGTGCTTATAAACCAAGGACAAGCTATTTATAGCTGTATTTATAAACTGCTTACTACTGACTATTAATATTGGGACAAGGCTTTATAAAGCATGAACTGACTATTTACTAATGAGTGCAGTTATTATAAAGTGTTATCAATGAATTTGCTAATGTTAACAAATTAGACATTATTTTACAGTGTTATCAAATCCTTAAATGACTCATAAGCATTTGTGAAAGTTCTGCTTGCATTACAGCTTAGTATTGATCTGTGAGCTGAACAGATTTACTGTTACATCCATGAGATTATGTAAATTCAAATAAATATAATGTCACAGGATGTCATAGGTCAGTATCAAATGAGTTTGAAATTATTATTTGCAGCACAAATAAGTTTTTTTTAGGATTTTTAAAAATCCCTAAAACTGTCAGAAAAAGGTTAAGGCCTAAGCTATTTCTATGTGAGTGGCTAATTTTATTTTTGTTTTTATAATTGTAATACACAAACTATGAAATTATACAAAATGTATAAAAAGGTAAATAAATAAATACGCACACATTAAAAAAGCAGCCAAGTCGAATGAGTTTCCTTTTTTATATAGATTAAAATTGAAGACAGAAGCAAGTGGTAAATGTGGTCACTTTAATATTCAAATCCAGTAGATCCAGTTTATGTTCACGTGGCTGTTTTCGTTTATATTCGCCAAGCTATTATGTGTTTTGAAATAATCTTGTCCGTGATGTGTTCGTTCGTACGACGAAAGCCAGAATCCTGCAGCTCGAGAGATATGTTATTCTGCCAGTCGCGCTTTCAAATAGTCTTGCACACTTAAACAGGTCACAAACACCTGCATTTAGCTCTTGTTGTGTTACAATGGGTTTATTGTGTGCATTTGTGGTAATATTTTATTTAAAAAAGCTCTTAAACAAGAATAAATTCGTTTGTTTTGAGCTGGACACTGTACGCGCTGATCGGAGGCGTGATTTCAGATAGGCAGCCACAAATATTTCATTTTCACACAAACAGTTCAAAAACATCTGAATTTAGCTCTTGGTGTGTTCTAATTGGTTGATTGTGTGATATCGCTGTAATAATTTATTTTTAAAAGCTTTAAAACAGGAATAAATTCGTTTTCTCTGAGCTCTTTACTCCAGACGCTCGTGGTCACAGCGGTGATTCATCTCTCCTATTTCTCACGTATCTCTGGCCAGAAATAATTTATCCATGAGCCCTGAACCGGTAATAATCAGATATGTTGGTTTAGCTTGTCAGTGTGAATTAAATCTAAGTATTTGTTTGTATTTTTAACCGATTTAAAAGTGAAAGTAAAAGTCCGGGAATTGAACCTGTAGGGGCGCTATTTCTCTCAGACAATGGAAGTCTGAAGCACATATACTCAAACAGAGGGACAGAGTGAGATGAGATGTCTGACAGTTTTTTAATTTTCTGTTATCCATACAGTGTTGTAAAGTCGTGAAACTATGCATATTTCCTCAGAATGACTTTTTCATCTGTATGAAAAAATTCTTTGACGTGTTTGGAAGCTGCAATTTAAAAATACAATAATGATTCCCTTTGTAAGGTCATTTAAAAAAATCACCACGGCAAAACCATTCAAGCTATCCAAAATCCATTCACAATTTAAGTTCCTATCAGAAATACTGATGTGTGTTCAGAGTTTTGTGAAATTCTAAGTATGTTATTTGCCTCAAAATCACCTGAGAAGTATTCCAGTTTGACATGTTGCCACGCCAACAATTTTTTAGATATCAATATCCCCCTTGCAGATTTATATCGGCTGTGTTTTAACATTATTCTGATGAAGTTTGAAGCAAATCGAGTAATAATAAGATGCTGAATTCAAATCATTTTGAAAATGACACACTTCCTTCTGCCAGTTGGTGGCGCTATAACTTTGACTCCTAATAGTCACATATATGCGATCGACATCATACAACGAATAATCTGATGAAGTTTGATTAAAATCAGGAAATGTATGTGGACGGTATTAGACACTTCCTGTTTCTCATTTCTCGCCATAATTTCAACGCCTCGCCACGAGCAAACCGTTCGAGATATCAAAAATCCCCTGGCAATTTTTCATCCCCAGTGTCTTGAGATCATGTTGACCAAGTTTGGCGGCAATCGAGAAAAAAACCTATGACAAGTATTTCAAATTCCAGAGCATGCGCTTTTTACATAACTCTAAATAGCTGACTTCCTGTTGGGTGGAGCCTATGACATGCAATACGAAAGTTGTTCGGCACGATGAGATCTATATGTGTACTGAGTTTCATATGAATATGTGCAAGTATGTGTGAGCTATACATCAACATTTCTGACTGTGTTCCAGGGGGCGCCGTAGAGCCCCTGTGCCACGCCCGGGTCCCAGCCTCTGCAGGCTCCTAAAGGCCACAGATTCCAAAGTGTGCGCAAATTTTCAAGAGTTTTTGAGTATGTTAAGGACCCCAAAAGCCCCCACAACTTTGACGAAAAATTTGAATACTAAACCCTAAATAGCCAACTTCCTGTTGGGCGGAGCCTATGATATGCAATACAAAAGTTGTTTGGATTGATGAGATTTATATGTGTACCGAGTTTCATTCGTCTACGAGCAAGAATGTATGATATATGGCCCTCCATATTCCAGGGGGCGCTGTAGAGCCCCTGTGCCACGCCCGTGTATCAGTCTCTGCCCGGCCCTAATGGCCGCAGGTTCCAATCTGTGTGCCAATTTTCAAGACTTTTTAAGCACGTTAAGGGCCCCAAAAGCCCCCGAGACGTTGGAAAAAAAATAATAATAATAATAATAATAATAAATATAGCTGCAAGCAGCGATGTCGGGCTCAAGCCATCAGTGCAACGCCACCCCGGTGGCATCAGGATAACTGTGCCCAGCGGGCATAAGCATTTACAGTAACCCTCTGACAATCAAGTTTTAAGGGATGCGGCAGTTAAAGGGTTAATCCGACCAATCTAGACTTTGAAATCACATACACAGAACAATATATATAACTTTAGTAACACTTTATTTTAATATTAATAAAAATGTATAAGGTGTGCATTGTAGCTGACACCTATATGAACACATTACAATTGTTTTATGACTGCAAGTCTTTCTTCTCAAATGCTATTGAGCTTCAAATTTGCATTTGAGCCCATGTGAAAAAGTAGCATAATTTACATATGACTTACAGTTTGTTGTAATAAATATCAAACATTCAATTTAATTGTGCATTATAGCTGTCACCTAGATGAACAATTACAGTTGTTTTTATGACTGTAAGTCATTCTCTTCAAATGCTACTGACGTTAGAAAATTATTTAACAATAGCACATGTAACTTTAGAGACCGGCCCTAAATTTGAGACTCTAGAAACTCCAATGTCAAGACAACTTTATGCCTGTTTTATTTTCTTTAGTTTTCTTTTCTCTGTTCCGGATTGCTGATGTCCTATACCCAGGCATAGATGTCCATCCATCAATTACGAACATTCAGCCGCAAACATGAGGTGTGAGCGGTCGCGAGCGCGGATGGGAGAATGGCGCATGTTTTTTGTTTTGTTTTTTTGAGCAACTGGGATGGTGCCCCCTCTGGGAGTTGGTGCCCTAAGAAGACTGCATACTATGCATATAGGGAGCAGCGGTACAATCTCGAAGATATATTCCTCAAACCATCTTACAAGAGGAGGTGATGCTAATCCTTCAAGAATCGCATAAAAGCTATTCAAGTGTACAGTTTCCTTTTATTGCATCTTGAAATAAATATTTCTGAATTCTGAATCAAACTGGGTTGTGTTTATTTATTTATTTTATAAGACAACTGAGACTTTAATCTCCTTTGTAATATATGTGCTTTTAAACCAAGAACAATTTATTTATGGATGTATTACTGCTTAATAATGACTATTATTAAGGGAAAAGGCTTTATAATCATGAACTATTTACTAATGCTTAGCTAATGAGTGCAATTATTATAAAGTGTTACCATTGCATATACTAATGTTAACAAATTAGACATTATTTTACAGTGTTACCAAATCCTTAAATAATGTATTAGTGTTTTGTAATGATTTTAATGACCTATAAGCATTTGTGAAATAGTTTTGCTTGCATTGCAGCTTTATCTGTCAGTTGAAGAGTTTTACTGTTACATCCATGAGATTAATAAATGTCATGTCACGTCACAGGTTGTCATAGGTCAGTATCAAATGAGTTTGAAATTATTATTTGCAGCACAAATTAGGGTTCTTAGGATGTTTTTAAATCCCTAAAACTGTCAGAAAAGGATAAGGCCTAAGAGATTTCTTAACCTGTAATGAAAGGAAAAAACACCACCATTAGCAACAACAAAAACAATAACAATTTAAAATACAGATTTTTTTTTTCTTCTGATTATTAAAGGGATGATTAGGTCTCTCTCTCTCTCTCTCTCTGCCAGACAGCCCCTCCCTACAGTCCACACACACTGTCACAGTCACCAACCCCCTCACACTCACACTCCCCCTCCCTCTCCCCCTCCCTTCCCTCACACAGACAGGGTGGCCAGAGTGAGATCATGTAAGTTGAGAAGTCTGACAGTTTTTTAATTTTCTTTTATCCATACAGTGTTGTAAAGTCGTGAAACTATGCATATTTCCTCAGAATGATTTGATCTTTGTATGAAAAAATGCTTTGAAGTGTTTGGAAGCTGCAATTTAAACATACAAGACAATTAATGTTTCCCTTTTTACTGTCATTTCAAAAATTCACCACGACAAAACCGTTCAAGCTAACCAAAATCCGTTCGCAATTTAAGTTCCTCAATGGTTTTTCTTAATGTAGACAAAGTTTGGTGTGTATAGTGTACTTCCCGTGTGAGGAGTATGCATTAATTCACAAAAGAAAATTCCCAAAACTCCATATTCAAGTCAAAATAGCCAACTTCCTGTTGGTCGTAGCTTATGACTGCGAATTAGAAAGTTGTCCGTCTTGATAAGAACAATTTATGTACCAAGTTTGGTGTCTGTAGCTAAAACTAATCCCCCCACTTTTGACAAAAGGTGGCGCTATAGAGTGCCTCTTCCACGCCCTTTTAAAAGCTTTTGCCATGGTCTAGCTATCTTTAATACTGATATCTGTTTCGAGTTTCATGTAAATCTGAGCTAGTTATCTGCCTAAAATTCACCATAACAGAACATTCAAGTTTGACACGTTGCCATGGCAACACTATATTAGATATAAATATCCCCACGACAGATTGTCTTCGGCCGTGTTTTGTCATTATTCTGATGAAGTTTGAAGCAAATCAAGTAAAAATAAGATGCTGAATTCAAAGCGTTCTGAAAATGATTCACTTCCCGCCTTCCAGTTGGTGGCGCTATAACTTTGACTCCTAAAAGTCACATATATACGATCGGTATCATACAACGAACAAACCAATTAAGTTTAATCAAATTCGGCAAATGTATGTGGATGTTATTATACATTTCCTGTTTCTCATTTCTCGCCATAATTTCAACGCCTCGCCACGGGCAAACCGTTCGAGATATCAAAAATCTCTTCGCAATTTAGCATCCCCAATGTCTTGAGATCGTGTTCACCGAGTTTTGTGGTGAACGGGTGGAGTTCCTCAGAGGAGTATATCAAATTCCAGAGCATGTGTTTTTCATAAATCCCTAAATAGCCAACTTCCTGTTGGGCGGAGCTTATGACATGCAGTGTGAAAGTTGTTTGGTTTGATGAGTTATATATATGTACCAAGTTTCATATGTATACGTGCAAGTATGCATGATATATGGCCCTCGGTACTACAGGGGGCGCTGTAGAGCCCCTGTGCCACGCCCGTGTATCAGACTCTGCCCGGCCCTAATGGCCGCAGGTTCCAAGGTGTGTGCCAATTTTCAAGAGTTTTTGAGCATGTTAAGGACCCCAAAAGCCCCCGAAACCTTAGAAAAAAATTAGAAGAATAAAAAAAAAAAAAAAAAAAAAAAAAAATAATCCTAAGGAAAACAATAGGGCTCTCGCCCTCCAGGCTTGAGCCCTAATAAAAAATAATCCTAAGGAAAACAATAGGCCTCTCGCCCTTTGGGCTTGAGCCCTAAATATAGCTGCAAGCAGCGATGTCGGGCTCAAGCCATCAGTGCAACGCCACCCCGGTGGCATCGGGAAAACTGTGCCCAGCGGGCATAAGCATTTACAGTAACCCTCTGACAATCAAGTTTTAAGGAATGCGGCAGTTAAAGGGTTAATCCGACCAATCTAGACTTTGAAATCACATACACAGAACAATTTATATAACTTTAGTAACACATTATTTTTATATTTAAAAAAAATGTATAAGGTGTGCATTATAGCTGACACCTATATGAACACATTACAATTGTATTGTGACTGCAAGTCTTTCTTCTCAAATGCTATTGAGCTTCAAATTTGCATTTGAGCCCATGTGAAAAAGTAGCAAATTTACATATGACTTACAGTTTGTTGTAATAAATATCAAACATTCAAATTAATTGTGCATTATAGCTGTCACCTAGATGAACAATTACAGTTGTTTTTGTAAGTAATTCTCTTCAAATGCTACTGACGTTAGAAAAGTGTATAACAATATCACATGTAACTTTAGAGACCGTCCCTAAATTTGAGACTCTTGAATGTCCACTGTCAAGACAGCTTTATGCCTTTTTTTTTTTTTTTTTTTTTTTAGTTTTCTTTTCTCTGTGTCGGATTGCTGATGTCCTATACCCAGGCATAGATGTCCATCCATCAATTACGAACATTCAGCCGCAAACATGAGGTGTGAGCGGTCGCGAGCGCGGATGGGAGAATGGCGCATGTTTTTTTTTTTTTTTTTTTTAAAGCAACTGGGATGGTGCCCCCTCTGGGAGTTGGTGCCCTACGAAGACTGCATACTCTGCATATAGGGAGTGGTGGTACTATCTGGAAGGTATATTCCTCAAACCATCGTACAAGAGGAGGTGATGCTAATCCTTCAAGAATCGCTCAAAAGCTATTTAAGTGTACAGTTTCATTTTATTGCATCTTGAAATAAATATTTCTGAATTCTGAATCAAACTGGGTTGGGTTTATTTATTTATTTTATGAGACAACTGAGACTTTAATCTCCTTTGTAATATATGTGCTTTTAATTAAACCAAGAACAATTTATTTATAGATGTATTACTGCTTAATAATGACTATTATTAAGGGAAAAGGATTTATAATCATGAACTATTTACTAATGCTTAGCTAATGAGTGCAGTTATTATAAAGTGTTACCAATGCATTTACTAATGTTAACAAATTAGACATTATTTTACAGTGTTACCAAATCCTTAAATAATTTATTAGTGTTTTGTAATGATTTTAATTACCTATAAGCATTTGTGAAATAGTTTTGCTTGCATTGCAGCTTTATCTGTCAGTTTGAAGAGTTTTACTGTTACATCCATGAGATTAATAAATGTCATGTCACAGAATGTCATAGGTCAGTATCAAATGAGTTTGAAATTATTATTTGCAGCACAAATAAGGATTATTAGGATGTTTTTAAATCCCTAAAACTGTCAGAAAAGGATAAGGCCTAAGAGATTTCTTAACCTGTAATGAAAGGAAAAAAACGCCACCATTAGCAACAACAAAAACAATAACAATTTAAAATACAGATTTATTTTCCTGATTATTAAAGGGATGATTAGGTCTCTCTCTCTCTCTCTCTCTCTGCCAGACAGCCCCTCCCTACAGTCCACATACACTGTCAATCACCAAAAATTCACAGTCACCAACCCCCTCACACTCCCCCTCCCTCTCCCCCTCCCTTTCCTCACACAGACAGAGTGGCCAGAGTGAGATCATTTCAGTTGAGAAGTCTGACAGTTTTCACATTTTCTTTTATCCATACAGTGTTGTAAAGTCGTGAAACTATGCATATTTCCTCAGAATGATTGGTCTCTGTATGAACAAATGCTTGAAGTGTTTGGAAGCTGCAATTTAAACATACAAGACAATTAATGTTTCCCTTTTTACTGTCATTTCAAAAATCACCACGACAAACAGTTCAAGCTAACCAAAATCTGTTCGCAATTTAAGTTCCTCAATGTTTTTTCTTCATGTAGAAAAGTTTGGTGTGTATAGTGTACTTCCCCTGTGAGGAGCATTCATTAATTCACAAAATAATCTTCCCAAAAATCCATATTCAAATCAAAATAGTGGACTTCCTGTTGGTTGTAGCTTATGACTGTGAATTAGAAAAGTTGTCCGTCTTGATAAGAACAATTTATGTACCAAGTTTGGTGTCTGTAGCTAAAACTAAATAAAATGCATTATTATTATTACTATTATTAGCTGTACACTTGATAAAAAATGTTCAATATAAACTTATGCAATTGTGTGTGTGTGTGTGTGTGTATATATATATATATATATATATTAATATATATATATATATATATATATATATATAAATATCAAGTGTACAGTTTTCTTTTATTGCATTCTTGAAATAATATTTATGAGTTCTGTGTTTGTTTATTTTTATTTATTTTTATTTTTATTTTACATTTTTTTAGGAGATTACAGCCTTTAATCTCCTCAAAATAAATGTGCATATAAACCATGAACAATTAAATTATAGCTGTATTTATAAAATGCTTACTAAAATATTATTTTGGGAGGAAGGCTATATAAAGCATGACTGACTATTTACTAATGCTTAGCTAAGGAATTGCAGCTATTATGAAGTGTTACCAATGCATTTACTAATGTTAACAATTGAGACATTATTTTAAGTGTTACCAAATCCTTAAATAATTTAAAAGTGTTTTGTTATGATTTCATTAACCTATAAGCATTTGTGAAAAAATTCTGCTTGCATTACAGCTAGTCTTCATCTGTGAGTGAACAGTTTTACTGTTACATCCTTGAGATTATGTAAATTCAAATAATGTCATGTCACAGGGTGTCA